>NW_007248708.1:587294-698528 GCF_000164805.1 Carlito syrichta | reverse complement strand
TTTTTGATTTATGTAGAGATGAGGTCTCGCTGCCCAGGCGGGTTTCGAACCACGGGCTCAGGCAATCACTCACCTCAGCCTCCCAAAGGCGCGGGATTACAGGCTGAGCCACTGAGCCCGGCGGATAGTATATTTCTTAAAGATAGAACCTAGTTGGGTCTTGAGTATTATTTTAACTGTCAGTATCTGCCTTTTTGTTAGATTATTTAAAACATTTCTATTTAATGTAATTATTAGTGTGGTTGTGCTAAAATCAACCACTTGCTATTTTTTTTGTACAATCTGTTTTATTCCATTTTTCTTCTTTCTCTGCTCACTTTCCAATTAATTCAGTAGTTTTATGATTTTGAATTATTCTCACTATTGGTGTATGTTTATGTTCTTAATTATTTTTTAAAATTAAAGTATTGCTCTATGACTTATGCTATAACTGTAACTCACCTGTCTTCCAATAATTTATCAAAACATTATAACAGAATACTTTGTTTTATCTCTTCCAAACTTGTGTTACTGTTGTCATATAATTCTATAAATTTAATGATCTACACATTGTTCTTTTATTTGTTTTAGAGTCTAATATTTTTTAAGGTGAGTAAACATACAAAATTATTTTTTTTTCACACCATACTGTTTCCATACTCTTTATTTTATGAGATACCTTTGAACTTTTACCTGATAATATATTTTCTCTAAAAAAAATAACTTTTTTTAAATGTTTATTGCAGCACAGTTCTCCTGGCAATGAATTTGTTAGTGTTTGAAAAAATATACATTTCATCTTTACTTTTAAAATAAAATATATTTTTTCTGGCTCTAAAATTTGGTGTTGATAGATTTTTATTATTTTATCAGATTGAAGATCTCACTCCATTGTGTTGTGGCCTGTTGTAGATAGGAAATCTACTATCATTTTTCTTTTTTTCTTTTTACATATTTTATTAATTTTTTTCTGTGTTCCATCCGGATATTTTCTTTATCAATATTTTCTTTATTATTGACATCTATTAATGGACTGTGGAGCATTAACATGTGTGGGTATGAGTTTTGTATTTGTGTCATTTTTTATTGTGTACCTGTGTACACACTACACATTGTGTAGCTATCCCATTTTCAATGGATGCTTTTTACATTTTCCATTTGTCTGATGATAATTCCCATCTGTTCATTAATGAATGTTGTCTGTCTTTTCCAGTAGGCCTGTTACAAATTAATTATTGTTACTTTAATCCCTTTTTTAATAGAACCAAAACCTGGATTACCACTAATGACTATTTTCACTCTTGAAAACAGGTGATATATATTGCTTTTTTTGCATGTAAGACTGAGTACTTGATGTTGTTTGATAAATTTCGCAAAAAATTGAGCTAAAAAAAAATGCTTATGCCCAGAAGGGTATAGTTCCCTTCTGTTAATATGGGGAACTGAGTCCATCTATTTTGTAGTTGAGTTATGTTTCAGTTTATTATTGCTTGAGTTTTACTTTAAGTGTAACACAGACTTCAAATTTCTCCAATGGCAGTCAGCTGCTAACTTCACACAGAGTGAGATTTGAAAAAAAAGAACGTTTTTCTTAGTTCTTCTCTATTCTCCAATTTCAGCAAGACTGTGTACCTGCATCACAGATAGTGGTTTCACTAAGCAGACTTGCTATTTTTCTGCCTGTGTGTAAACTGCTGTTGTCTGTCACTTATAAAGTTTAGAATGCCTATAGGAGGGCATTGTTATGTGATTATCTCCAGGGGTGGGTTTGTCTCAGCATCCTTCCCTATCCACTATGAAAGCTACATTGTGAGTGTCAGCAGAAATCTATGTTCAAGTCTTGTTTTCTGCCTCTTTTCTAGTTGCAGCTAATCACTGCCTCTGCACCAGGAACGATGTATTTTGTGTAGCACCAGTGATGACGGAAGACTGTACATAGGTTTTCTTCTCTTCTCTTAGTTGACATTGGCTTTTGCCTAGGACTTCTGCTGTGGCAGTTTTCTGCCCATCTTAAACACAGATAACTTTTGCTTTTACCCCTTGCATGCTGGAAAAATTTACCAAGGTCTGGAGGAGAAATGGGGATTGATGGTAAAAAGATTTCTGCCCTTCCTTTTGCTGTATTTTTTTTTCTTTGTATGGAAAAAGAACTCAGTAGCTTGTACCTATGCTGAAGCAAAAGTCAATCACATTTATGCACTTGCACTACTGAGAGAAATTCTGTTAAGTTTCCTGCTCTGAACCCAGACTTTCTCTTGTGCATCTGGTGGAAGCCCATGGATGAACTGTCAAGTGGTTGAGAGCGTTCTTGTGTTTGTGGCTATCTGGCATTCTAAACCATCACACTAGACCACAATTGCCATTAAGGTTTCTTTTTTCTTGCCTTCCAGTGGTCTCTTTCTCCAGTTTTATGGCTAGCAACTTTTCCTCTTACACTCTTTCAAAGGCAAAACCCATTTCTTTGTCCGATATCTCCTATTAGGAATTTGCCAGCATTTGGATTATGATTTTGTGGATTATCTGTGTTTCAAATAAAAAGAAAATGAGGAAAGAAAAGACAAAAAAATTGAAAATCACAGATATCCTCTAATAAAGGAGTAGCAATATGAACCCTACATATGTCAGTAATCTTAAATTATGAGTAGCTTCCAAAATATAATAAAGAAACTTTTAATTAGAAAGTGTGTTCTAGTAGCTTCACATTCTTTATTCCCTAACCTGTCTTGATCATAAAATAAAATGTACCGTCTCTTTATTCATCATAGAGAATTCTAAATTACCAACACAGAGACATTTTTTTTAAGAAGGAAGTGACACTGAAACGATTATGGAGACTTAAAGAATATATTCCTGAAGCTAAAATATGAATATGCCTATTATTTACAAATAAAGTGCCCAGTAGGCCCTGATGCTGACCAGAGATAAGATATTTCATGCAATGAGTGAACAGAATGCTCATAATGATAGGAGTTTAATATGACTGTGTACATGTGCCCAGAGGTGGCAAAAGGGTTTAGTAAATGGAAGAATAAATAAATAAACATTTATCCCTTTTTTTACTCTTTCAATAGATTGACAAAACAAAGATTTAGTTGAGCTAAAAATTGAACCAAGAAATATTTAAGCTCTACCTAAAGGAAGAAAATAGCAAACCGATTTATTAAAGTATGTAGTAGTTTCCCTAGGCAAGTGTTAAAACCCTGGCCTTCTGAATCATTTAAAAAGAACCTGGGGAAACACACACATACACAGCATTAAGAGACCTGCTAAAAAGACTTATTTGTACTGATTGGCTGACATGCTATATGTTTACGTATCTCCAGTATTATTGAAAAGTAGTGATCACATACAAGTTTCATAGTTAGTATATTTGGAAAATGAATTACAGGATCAAAGAGTTTATACAACATGTGATTAAATCTTGAGTTTATTTATATGCTCAACCAATGAAATGCATACTATTAGAAAGGCAATGTTCTGTTTATACCAGTGCACAAATACCATGTCATAATAAATAGTATGGAAAGCCTTGATAATATATATTTTACATAATCTTAATAATGTCCAAAATACTTAGTCAGTGAAAAAACTACTAGTCAAATCATAATAATATGATAAATATGGCATCACAATAATTACTTGAGGCTAATATTTATTGGATAATTATTACATGCCAAGCTCTCTGCTACTTACTTTATAAATATTATTTTATTGAAATCCTCTAAGGACTAAATGAGATATAGACTATTATTGTTCACATTATATAAATATAAAAACTCTTATGTAAATGTATTGATTTGCCTATGTTCACACAGCTGTCAAGTATATATGCAGTATAACAAGATCAAAACCTAGACCCAGGTACCCTAAATCAGCACTTCTCAAAATTTAATGTGCATTATGATCAACCAGGGATCTTGTTAAAATGCAGATTATGATGCAGCATGTCTGGTTTGGGGAATCAAGATTCTGTATTTCTAACAAGCTCCCAGGTGATGATGATTCTTCCTGTCCAAAAACCACACTATGACTTGCAAAGCTATAAAGTACTACTTTTTACTACTAGACTATTACTTTAATACAATTGAATTAATGAAGGTAATTATGGTATTTGTGTACATGTAATTATTATATGTATTTGTGTATATAAAATACTTATACAAGGAGGGACCCCCCAAAAATGGAATAAATCTTTTCCTTTGTTGGAGTGTGGGCCCCTTGTAGAACAGGCTCCCGCCCACCCAAGTAAGTGTTCTAGGAACCCACCAGCATCAGTGTACCAGTTAGTGTTGTTTTTAAATGATGCGTTCAACTTCAGTGAATTTTTTTTTTTTTTTTGAGATTCTTTCCAGTGTTTGCCCATTTCATGGTGGGTGATTTACAAGTGCACCTGACCATACCATGCTGAACATTCAACCATTTTTGACCCCAAACAGCATGACCTCCATGCCCCACCCTTCCTATACAGCAGATCTTGCTCTGAGTGACTTTTTTGTTTGCTTGTTTCCCCATATGAAAAAAAGGCCTCAAAGGGAAATGTTTTGCCCATTTGAAAGAGTTGAAACCAAAAAAAGCAAGAAGCCCAAAAAAAGCATCAAAACTGATGAGTTCAAAAATTTTTTTGAGCAGTGGAAAAAGTGTCTTGATAGTGCATTCCATCAAACGAAGAGTACTTTGAAGATGACTTAAGTTTAAACAACTAAGAATAAATACACAATTCTTATAAATAAATTCCAGCTGTTTTTTTGGTCCCTCTCATAAGTATGAGGTTGATGGATATAAGTCTGAGATCAGACATTCTATATAAGGTAATAAGAGCTTAAATTGTATAAGTACTTTTGAGACAATATGGCAAAATCTTTCAAAATTTGAAACGCAAAAAGTATTCAATTGCATGTCCAAACATATAATATAGAAATAGATTCTCACGTTGCTCAAATATATTTTTTAAAGTGTTGAATAGAGTATTATGTAATAGCCAACAAATTAAGAGAATGATTAATACATTAATAAGTTGATTGTTTATAATTAATCAATTAATAAATATAGTTAAATCTATCCAATGAAATACTGGACAGTATTTTAAAATTTGACATATATCAAAATGAGCATATCGGAAAAAAAAATCTCCATTTGTTTTATAAACCCAGTGAAGATAAGGACTATTTGTTTTGTTCATATCCAAAACATAAACACTAATGAACCATGCCTTTTACACAGCAGGTGCTCAAATCTTGACAATTTTTTGTTTCAGGAATGAATTTATGACTTCCATGATATACTATTTAGTGAAAAACATCTATATTAGTGTTTATAGGAATTTGTTGGAAGTGGATCCTGTAAATCTGAAATAGACACAGAATTGTACTGTTAGACTTTTCTCTGAAGTTTGATTATTTAATGTGAGCCTTGCTATTATTAAGAAAATTTAAAATATACAAAAAAGGAACATCAGAAATATCCAGAAGTTAGCATATTAGTTTTAAGATTTCAGTGTCTTTCTTTTTTTGTTATGATAAAAAGTACGTAACCTAATTTATCAACTTTACTTTGTTTAAGGATATAACTCAGTAGTATTAACCATATTCACATGTTTTCAAAACTTCCTCATCTTGCAGATCTGAAACTATAATTATTACACAACTTCAGTCTCTCAAAGGAAGGGTTTTACGTTACTGTGTTGACTCAAAGTTAAATTTCCTTCCAGATTTTGTCCACATAGTTCATTCATACATTTAAATTTGTGTAGCCATAATCTGCCTCAATTCTTCCCTTCTGTCATTTCTTAGGGCCCCACTTAGTTTATTGCTGTTTCCCAAAATATGGGTATAACTAAACTCTATTAAATGTTATTAAACTGGTTTACACCACAATCTAGTTCTACATATTACATTTATAACATTAAACATTGTACAATTATGAGGCAACCTGGGGATTAAGAAAGGAGACACAACCAAAATAAAATGTTGTGCTACATATTCCAAATATTTTTGGGTGTGTTTACAGTATTGACTACTTTTATTCCCTGGCATTGTTGAAATTGAGTTGTAAATAAAATAGAATCTTCTCAAAATCTCAAAGAGGCTGAGTTATGGATCCAGACCCTAAGGATCTGTGATATTATTCACACAATTTACAACTAACATGCTTTTTTCCCCCTTCATTGTTAGAATATGAAACATGTCAAATTCTTGGGGTTGAGTCAGAAACAACTTATTTTATTGTTTAGGGTTTGAATTATTTATTGGGATAAATGGATATTGAAATGTTTCAAAACCCTTGGGACCAGAGAGTCCATTTGGAAGTTCCATTTTGCAAGGACAACACTGAGTCCTGAAATTTTATTTTCTCCTGAGGTGAGTTTACTAAAAAGATAATCTGAGGAAAATCTTTTGAGGCTACACATGTGTTGAAATCTAACTATGTTAAAACTGTGCTTTTCATAGAGGGTAACTTTGGGGAAAACATACAATAGGTTGAGAATATAGACTAATGCCATGGTCTGGAGTGAGGGCTTGGGATGTCAAATGGTCACAGTGGTTGACCTCATAGCAACCTCTTCTTAATAAGTATGGTCTTGTTGGTAGGTAAGGCACTATGGGAATAGGTTATCTTTATTGCCTTCTACAGTCATTATCCACAATTAACCTAAAAGTCTCTTTCTCGTTTTCTTAAATGTATATTCTGCCTTATATTATATTATTTATCTGAAGAATGATTTTTAGAACCAGCATCTTATCTTTAAATTTCTAAAATCTATATGTCAAGTATAAAGGAAAAGAGGCTGAATTTCAATTTTATTCTGAATTTTTTTTTACCTTTTAATTTTTTTTAATTTTGAGATTGTGGGTTACAATTCAGGATTGGGCACACAAATATTCATTGTGCAGGTACCCTTGTTGGTGAGGTGTGCCACCTCCTCCCCAGGCAGATTTTTAAAATACGGATAAATTTGAAATTTTAATTTTAGGAAAATAATATGACACAAAATTATTAGGAATCACATGATCTTTACCTGAATGATTTATGATTTATAACTATGCAATAGAAAAAAAAAACTTTCAAAACTGCAAAACAACTTGAATTTGCAAACTAAAAATGAGTTAGGCTAATCCATCTTAGGAGTGCAATTTATACAGTCCAGTTTCGATGGGCAACATGGTTGGTTCCATGTTTTTGCTGTCGTGAATAGCGCTGCAATAAACATGTGTGTGCAGGTATCTTTTTGACTGTGAAACATAAACATGCTGGAATATTGCACAGCCATAAAGAAGGACATACATATGGATTTTGCAGCAACTTGGATGGATTTAGAGTCTATCATACTCGGTGATCTATCACAGAAACTAAGAACAGAGTACGATGTGTTCTCACTCATAAGCGGACCCTGAAGATTTACCATAATAAAGGGACTGGCAGTAGCAGGCACTGCCAGGGGATGAGGGCAGGGCGCACATAACATCAATAAGGGTAACTGATCTCAAACCAGGTAAAGTGGAGACGAAAGGGAGACCCACACTTTACCCGTATGATATTACTTGTATAATCACGAAGTGTACCCCACATCTTTAATAAAAAAAATTAAAAGATTGAGATTTGACAGTAGAATTTAAGGCAGTAATTCTCCAGATGTGTTCTAGGGCCCAGCAGCATCATAAGGACAGGTAAGATTTTTTAAAAATGCAAATTATCAGGCTGATTGCAGACCTATTGAGTCCAACAAGAGAAAGGCCCACCAAAGTACGTTCTAAAGACCTCTCCAGAATATATAAGTTACAGTTTGCAAATCACTGCTTTAAACTATAGTGTAAAACATGGTGAAACATTCATGACTTTTTTATCACTGCAAGTATTCTTAACTTAAAAATATTGAGAAAGAGAAAATAAACTACACCAATTATATATTTGATATTTCCTTTTGTTGCCCAAGTATATTTTTAACTGATATGTAATTTAGTCTTTGTCCTTAAATTTCTATGTCCTGATTTATAGCCTTTACAACAGTTCCAAAAGTTTACCCTGTGTTTGTATATGCTCTTAAAGTGAGTATTCAGTGATCATAGTTTGTCAAGGTTAATTGTGATACCGGTAATTTCTATTTCAATACTCATCGCTTGTGAGACTGCAGGTGTGGCTGGTTTCTGACTGTGCTCCAACACAGCGCGCCCTCCAGTCTCCAGCTGAGCCCAAGAGGCTGACAATACAGGTACAAGAAGAGGTCCTTGTGCAAAGCCAATTTCAGGTGCTTTTGTAATGCAGCAATTCTTTCCACAAAGTAACTAATTATGAAAACTATGACACAATTGGTACTCTTTCTCTTCCCGCTGTTGCCTCGCTCCTATCCTTGTGACCATATAAGTACTGGTACTGCTGATGGGAATTCGACATGGGGAACCTGGATGGCTGGAAAGAAATACAACATTTGAACTAAAATATCCATGAAATGGCTGTAAAGGCTACTTTGGGAGTGGGCAATTTCAGACAAATGTTGAGAATGTGAAAACAGTTTTTGTGTTAATATTACCCCAACAGGACTTAAATAGCATAGCTTGACTAGGGTTTCAGAAGCATAAGCGAAAAATAATTATTTTCTTATGTCAGATATATTAAGACATCAGTAGGCAGTGATGGTATTAAGTATGTACATGTGATTTTGTGGGATATAAATGTGACTTTTTTTGCATGCATGTTTTTGTACTCATAATATTTTTAATCTCAACTTTTTTTATATTGTCTACACTTACAGGTTTTCGTTGGGAATCTCACTAGTATTTACCATGACAATCATGTTTGCCTTGTTCCCTTTTTGATCTTGTAATTTAATTAAAAGTACATATTGTGAAATACTGTGAGATAGCCAGTTGGAGATAGATTCATAAAATGTTTACGATGATGTGGTTCTACTTAACGCTAGCTGGTTTTTGCAATAGCTAAACTGACTTCCATATTACAGCACAAGTATTTCACTGAAATATGAACTAAGGTATTCACTTAAGTTAAATCCAAAGATATACTAAGTCTCACTAAACAAAATGTCATCTGTGGAGTAACAGCAACAGCAGCATCTCTGAGTTTGCCAGAAATGCATGGTCTCAGAAACAACTAATATAGAATCTGTATTTTAACAAGATTCCAGTTTATTAGCATGCCCATTATAATTTTGAATGCACCATGCTGAGGTGAAACGAATAACTTTTGATTTGCCTCCTATATTATTCTCTGTCACCAAAAATGAACAGGCACTTAGATCTACTAGGTTTCCGGTAGTCACTGAAGAATTTATCATGCTATAACATAAATCTTGCAGACCTAAGCATTTCTCACAAGTATCTAGCCAGTCCTTGGTTTCTGTATAGCTACTATGTTAGAATCCCTTTGATATTTATTTGATGCTAAACAAGCTATTTAATTTTTCTGTTCTTTAATGTCCTCATCAATAAAATAGGTACAACAATGATGATGCTTCCATGACAAGGTTATTGTGAAGTTTATAAGAAGTATGCATGTAAAGTACTTTAGAAGAATGTTGAACACATGGCAGGCACTCAATAACCATTTATTTATTTATTTTATTTTTTTTTTGAGCTGGAGTCTCACTCTGTCGCCCAGACTGGAGTACAGTGGCCGCTCCCGGCCACCGCAGCCTCGACCTGCTGGGCTCCGGCTATCCTTCTGCCTCAGCCTTCCGAGTAGCCGGAATTACAGGTGCGCGCTACCACGCCCGGTTGATTTTTTGATTTATTGTAGAGATGAGGTCTCGCTGCCCAGGGGGGTCTCGAACCCGCGGGCTCAGGCAATCCATTCACCTCAGCCTCCCAAAGGCACGGGATTACAGGCTGAGCCACCGAGCCCGGCTAACCATTTACTCTTAATATAGCTTTTTGATATTAGGTAAGAGCAAGTGAGAGGAGGGACAGGGTCCAAGATGGGTGAGTGAATGAGGGAGTGAGTGTGAGTTTAAAGATGCTACAGAGGGTCAATTGGTTGACCTTGATCCCTAATAATACTCCTTCCTCCTTAGGTGAATAGAACAAAGGCCAGACCAGTTGCACTTTACTGGTCATCATAGGTGATATGAAGTTTTTGTTTTGTTTTTACCACAGGCTCTAGAGAAGGCTGGTGTAGCTCAACCAAGTTCAGCCAGAGTAGCCAAAGTCACAGCTCGCAGCACCCACAATCAGCACCTTTTTATAGCACCCTTCATTAAAGATGTATAGCACATTCCCAGAAAGGCAGCTGGTGGCATCAAAGATAAAACATGAAAGAAACAGAACTTTCTCAAAGATGTCTTTCTTTCTGTTCCCTCCACCCAGAAAAAAAAAAAAAAAGAATTTACAGAAAGAATGATGTACTTGAAGAAGAAATTTGGCCAGAAGGCTAAAACTTCAACTTGATATTCTGGCCACTTCAAGTATTGACACTGTCTTGATTTCTAAAATATTGTGCTTTTACTTAGAATCAGTTTTTTAGAAGATTACTTAAGATCAAACTTCTAGAAATATGATTATTTTAGGATAAGTGTATAACTTTCTTAAATGTAATATCCGGGGGAAAAAAAAAAAGTACAGACTGAACCTTCCCTGAAAAGGCAATTTCAGATAATGTTTCACAGAGAATTATAATGACTCAGTGTAACATTACTTTTTTCCTTAAAAGAAAATAGAATAAAAAAAGGCAAAACTAAAAATGACTTTTTGAAAACAAGGGAATTTTTATATTTGCCATGTAGAAAGTGACAATAGTTTATGATAACATTTATGGAATATACAAGACTGTATACAATCCAAAGTGAATAATAATAATGATAATGATCATATAAGAAATAAACATTATTATATGTTTGGCTTTTGGTAAAGTACAAATGACTTTGAATGCATTGCTTCTAATAGTAAGCAACAAAATAGTATTGCTATTATCAAGTAGTATCATTTCTATTTTAAAGATGAGGAATATAATGTTCAGAGTTTTTTTATAACTTGCTCCATGTTGCAGACATGGTGGTGCTAAAAGATCACAAAAAGGGTCATCTCATTAGTCTTATCATTGTCTTCCCTGAAGCCAAGTCAAAGAAACCATCCCTTTAAGATTAACATTTTTGCTTTTCCCCAAAATATGCTGCTGCAGGAATTCTTACATTTACATCTGAACCCCCACTGCACTGGTAGAAAAGTAAGTAACCATCCTACTAAGATGCTTAAGTATGACTCCAAATTTTCTACACTTAAAAAATATATATTTTCCAGCAATTAACCATTTTAGACAATGACTACTGTAGACATTCTCATTTGGTAACAAAAATTTCCATAGAGAAAATAAAATTTCTACCTTATTAGTATCACCTATACAATGGGTTAGAGAATATTTCTAACAGCATTAATTGTTTTTGCACCTCAGAGATGATGTGATGCTCTTCCATGCTCTTCTGAAAAATCTGTCTCCATAGCATATAAATGTTGGTGTTTGATACATGTTTACCAATGATTTTTTTAGAATGGTCCAGTAAAATTTCTTCCCTTAAAAGGTATACAGGATGCTGAAAACTGGCCCTCCTTTCACCAACATAAAATAAATCAAAGATGAATGGAAGGAGAATTTATATTTCCCCTGAATCTTGACCATATCACAATATTTTTCTCTTCCAGATAAAAAGGGAAGGTTAAGTCCATTGTGTTTGAATATACTCTTGAATTTGCCATATATAAGCAAACAAAATACCATTTGCATCACAATGATTAAATATAATTGTTTCTGGGTTCTTGATAAGACAAAGTTCAGGACACCCATCTTTCTAAATCTGTAGATAGTTTTTATTCAGATCATTTTCTATTCGCTCTGAGGTACTTACTTCTTTGCTCCGCTTCTGCCATTCAACTTCTGATATTTATAGTCCTATTTTTGCATTCGTAAGACAACTATTTTGTGACATATTAACTTTTATAATCTGTGTTGGGAATGATTTTTATATCTTAAAAGAATATTTTATATTCTCTTTAGGAGAATTAGCCTGATGGTGACTATGTAATACTCTTCACTGCGAAGTCAGGAGGTGTGCTATGATTACATATTCTTCTTTGACTATCATGTCATAATAACCAAGCAGGTCAAGATAGATTATTCTTAGGATCAAATTACTTTTCTTACGTGCCATGGTATCTGTGAGAATAAACCTTGTAAACCTTCAACTACAGGGAACCTATTAACCAAGGACTCCAGCTACTGTGGCAGGCTTTTGAAGGATGTTCTCAGGCAATAACTGAGCCAGGGATGGTCACTAAGGCAGGCCCATTCCTAGGACAGAGGAGATTCTCCTAATGGCTGCTTTTGGCTCAAATACTCCTGTAAGGATTTGCTGTATCTTCTTTAGAGTGTTCAGCAGTCAAGGATGAGACTACCAACCTTTATTCCAGCTTTTTCACTAAGTCAGACTTGCATAACACTCTGAAAAGTCTTTCAGTCTTCCAAACTTCTCCCTATCTCCTCTTAAAATCACTTACCTCAATAAAATTCTTAGAGGTTTAATCTTGTCATGGCATCTGCTTCTCTAACTACCTGAATATGGATGCCATTCCTCAAAATTATGCACTATTTTAGTTTGCTTTATATTTTAACCCTCAGTTATGTGCATTTTCCTCTTTACTATTTTATATCATTTTAATTATATTATTGATTATATATTACATATAGTACACTGAAAATTTTAATATATTAATACTTAATAAGTATATTAATGATTAATTACCCAAATGTCTTTAAATCTTATTATTTTTTCCAAATTTTAAATTATATATAAACAATATAATATTTGTGTTTATTCCTATGATCTTCCTCCCAAAGCACTTTGCTTTACTGCTTCAATTCATATCCTAGATTTTATTTCACTGATCTTTGGGTTTAAAATCTTCAGGATTATATCTCAAGGTCTTTTCTTGACTTATTGTTTTTTTGTTGAGGGACATAATTCATTTACTAAAAAAGAATATGCCAGAAATATGTCCTTGTTCTGGCTTAGATTTTATTGATAATTTGTTAAGGTTTTCAATTCTTGGTAGAAATAAAAATTCTCTCAGAAATTGGAATTTCTTGCTTCATTGTCATCTAACACACCTTCTTGCTGATAAGCATTCTGAGACCAGTCTGGTTTTCTTTAATAGTGTATTGATCATCTTTTTTTCTTTATTAATTATCTTAGAACATTTCCTACATCCCTCACATGCTGAATTTCACAACAATATGCAAATACATAAATTCTGTGGGAGTGTGATTGGCAAAAATACTTTTAAGGTCCACATTTCTCTTTAGCTTCTTTTAATTTTTTTTTTTTTTTATGATTCATTGGCTTTCATTTTCTTTGTTGTCCATTTTTCAAATACCTTTAGGGTGAGATTAGATTGCCTGGGTTAATTCTCCATGTCATCCCTATTCTACATTTATTCTCAGTTTAGTTTGTATTTGGCCAATACGAAAAATGCAGGTTCTATTTATTCCATAGCTGATTTGATATTTCTTATGAAGCTCATGCTATTTCTAAGGATACACTTTTTGGTTAACCATATCACAGTCTTTTCCTATTAATGTAGTTCGTCTATTCATAGCCCAACTCCCCACCAGTGCTGGCTTAAATAGTTCCTTTTATATTAACAAGTCTCTTTCAGATTGTGTCCCACCTTCTCTTTCCCAAAATGGCAATTGTGTTTATCAGGAGTCTCACTGTGCCCTTGTTGTGGTTAAAATGGATCTCAGTTTCATGAATGTCCTTTGGATCTGTGCTACTTTCTGCTGTGAAGGGCTGGACAGGTAGACACTGACTTTGGACAGGTTTTGTTTGGCATTTTTCAGGACATACTGACATCTACTGCTAGGATCTGTGATTCTTACCCATCGGCTTTTTATCTTAAAGTCCTCACATTCATAGGCTTTTCTTTTTTTTTTTTTTTTTTTATCATACTAGCTCTCTAACCTTTTACTCATGTGCTCAACACTTCCTAGTTACTTTGTGAAGTAAGCAATTATTTCTAGGCTGCCTGCTCACCGCACATAGAGGACTCAGGGCACACAAATTTTATGTGTATGTTAACTCATTACTTCTCTCAAAGGTTCTCATTCATTGTGTGTGTAATTTCTCTGACAGCTTGGTGGGCATGAAACTGATATAGATTCAAGGTTCTTCACTTGACCTTGACCCTTGGAAACAAGACACTTGCCCTAGGTTGTCTGTGCATATTTGGTTACATTTAAAACTTGTCCCTTGCTAAGATTAACACCTAGTGAACTAAGCAATAATTTGAGGGACCTCATCACTTTACCACTATCTTCCTCTTCCTCTAAAAATCTAGAATATCAGAGAAAGAAAGGAGAATTCTATTTTTTAGTTTCTTCCTTCCCAAAGCTGATCCCCAAAGGCAATTAGAGTCAGGAGAAACACTATTCATTTGATGAATAACAAATCAGGAGGCATTTCACAAATTTTGTATTTTCCATTGTCTTTTAGTTGACCACTAATTAACACTTATACCTTCCCCTCCTAAGTGTGGAACTTTAAAAGAAATAAGACACTGGAATTAGATAGATGAAGAGAAAATGACACCTTTACGACTGATACAGCTGTCTTTTGAATGTGGCTTTAAGAATATAGTCATCTGGACTTGAAATGCTTCATCTAATCCACCTAGTACTGATCAGTGATGGCCTTCTTGACCAGAAAAAGAGTATTTCAGAGTGAAGAAAACAGGCGTTCTGCAGGCTAGTTGGCACTACAGGAGAACTTGGAGCACCCTGAACCAATCAATCAAATATGTCATCTGTCTGCTTTTTGATAGCAGATAGGAAGAAAGCAGAGTGTAGCAGAATACCTTTATTTATTGGGTTATGAAGTAGGTATATGCCTACATATGTTCCTCTTTTGTGGAAATATAAAGAATGGAGATTGAATATTCTCCCCTAATACTCCTCAGATTTGTTTTTTTTCTTTTTAGGCTGAACAATTAATTCTATGATCAGTCCTGGTTGTGGTAGTTCTCTTTAGTAGAGGAGGGGAATCATTTATTAGAGTAATTCTATTCCTGGTGACATGAGGCCGCCCTCTTAAAGCCAACACTGCTTCTGTGTTGGTCCTTCTGAATTTGTTGGCAGGAAGTTAGCTTATGAAAACCCAGGGGGTTTTGAAATGGGTTAGAAATTCACTTTTGCACACCAAAAGCATCAGCACCACTTGAGAGCTTGTTAGAAATGCAGAATTTGTTAGAAATGCAGAATTTCAGAACCAGTCCAGATCTAATTATTCTATACTTTAACAGGATCCCCAGGTAATTCTTATGTACATTAAAGTTGGAGAAGTACTGGGTTAGAACAAGTCAGTAATTAAAGTAACTTAAAGGCTTTGCTGAATATTTCTTCCCAGTTTTTCAACACAAATTATGCATGACCACTGTCTTCAATGTGCTTCACCAGAGATTAAGAGATAAAATTAAGAACTAGTGGATGAAATAATAGGAATCTTAAATAATAACTATTGTAATAACCTGACAACAGTTATCCATACATTCTCTGTTTGAATTTGTTTCTTCCCTTTATAGAAGTCATATGAAATATGAAAGATTACATTCTGAAAATTGAATCTTCTTTCTAAAAAATAAATATAAAGTATGAAAATGTCAAAGTTCATATTTTAGTACAGTAAAAAGTAAAATTAATTTCTAAAAATTAAAGTCTTTGACATTGTAAGCTAAAGGGCTTCCCAAGATACATGAGCAGATATCTACTTTGATGGCTGTGCAATGCATATTTCTTCAACAGCTAAATCCAGGGCTGTCATCTACTTATTCGTACTATCTCCTCACTCAGAAAGTGGCATTTGAGGCATATGTTCTTTTTAGCAAAGTGTGGAAATTTGCACTGATTGTGGCACAGTTCCCAGAACTTGAGATTTCTTTCTGTCCTGTGCTTTTGGGCATAGTAAAATTAAAAAAACAAAAAACAAAAAACCGTTTGTGACCAATATCTCTATACTACACCTCAAGGCTCTCACTGTCTTTCTTCAGCTTTTGAATATTTTCAGCCTTGAATAGTAGCATTTTACTTCTACTCTCTCTTTTTCTGCAGATGTGAGCTATGCCTTGGTTTATTTCTTCTTCTTTTTACCCTGATGTTTTTTGGAAGGCTGAGCTGAGCTTTTAGCAGTTTAATCTATCTGAGTTCACTTTTTTTTTTTTCTCTACCACATGTAGAACTAGCGATTTTGCTAGATATAAAGATTTGTTTTTTCCCCTTCTCTGATGGTAGTAGACATTTGTTTCTCCTATCAAGTCCTCTAGCTTTTGTTTTGAGAGCCCCATTTGGTGAGACAGAGCAAATAAACAGTTCTGAGTCTGCAAAAATCAATGAATATTCAAAGAAATATTATGCATCTTAACATCTTTGGTCTAAATCTTTCCACTAAGGGACAATTTCCCAGCAGACCAGCATTGGTCATGATTTATTATTGTTCTTTCTGATTCTTTTTCAAGGTATCTTATTTCCTCTGTGTCTATTTCCTCAAAACACAAGCAGTTCTTTCCCACCTATATTATCTGGGTTACCTTGAAACTCAATAATCATTTGGTTCTATGATACAGTGATCTTAGAAGTCTTCCTCTATCAAATTTGTCCATATTTTATTTAACTACATAATAATTCTCAGTATTTTTCTAAAGACATAGTACTTATTTTCAAATTGTGATTCACAACAAAAAATGAATTATTTATCATATTACATCTTTAAGAGGTTGCCTCTCAACATTTTTTTGTCTCTTTCTAGGATGCAGCTCTCAGTCAATAAAATCTTGCTGCTTGTTATTATTATGTTTTGAACCCAGTCACTTTTTCTGAGCCAGTAGAAACCAAAACAGGTATCCCTGCTTTAATCGAATTAAATGAAAACTAATTAAACCCATGTGTGTAACCTCTGCTTTCCTATCTGTCTGGCCTGACCTCTAAAATCTTATTTTTCGTCTTTCCTGTCTGTATATCCCTTCTTCAGAATCACAGCATTTCTCATATGGAAATTATTTCTCCGTTTAATTAATGTATATTTATTATATTTTCACTCTTCACTACTCCTGATATCAAAACCAAAGTGTATTTTTAAATCAATCCTAGATTTCTAGAGAAAAAAAGAGTCCTAGAAACAGAATGTTCCAGTTCAGACTTTCCGAAGCACTTTTCTACATCTCTGCATTTACAAATTTACAACTTTTATTGACATGTTGTTTGGCCTTAATCGAAGTTGATGCCTAACTCTTTATAAATTAATGGCCTCTCTTCCTATTTTTTTGTTTGTTTTTTTTTATAATATGATCCACTAAATCTATGTGGATGAAACCACAATCTGTATCTCTGAAATCTAAAACTTTAATCAGTGTTTCTAATTACTTAACCCAGGTCCTGTATGAGACCAAGTGAAAAGGTCTGACTCAAAACAGTGTGTATGTTGCTAAAGAGTATTACCTTCAGATACTTCCCCCTTAACCCATAATGTGGTTACAAACTTCATAACGATTAACAGAATAGAGAACATCTGATCTGGAACTACCCAGCTCACACATTGGTAACACCGTGGAGTCTTCAGTTGTAACTTAGTTGCTTCTGCAATTATAAATTTTAATCCATAGTTCAATTTCAAAATGCTTATCCAATGAATTTTTGCTTGATTTATGTGAGCATAAAGTAGGTACCGAAGTCTCCTTTTATTCAATATAACTCAAATGCGAGGTAAAATCCGTTCGGCTTCTGTGGGGTCATGTTCAGGCATGAAGGACCACTGCATACCTTATGTCAGATCAAAGTCAACGGAAGAGAACACTATTTCTACTTATTAGGACTTGTACAAATCATACGTAATAATTCAAGAGATCATTAAAAATAGCATCCAATCTCTCAAAACAGCTAATGTCCTATGAATAAGCCTCTGTGAAAGACTAAATTTAAAATGCAACGTGACCTTCACTCTCTAAGTCCTTTCACGAGTACTACCCCAGAAACTTCAACCTGACTTATTTCCTAAATACCAATTATTGTATATTTTCAAGGAGTTGAATAAGCAGGAGTTGTAAGCAAACAAGCTGAAACCTAATTAGGAGTATATTTTGAAACAAACAGCTAAGTTTCAACCAATCACCATCAGCCGAGCTTCAGCCAAGCACAGGCAGCCAGCGCATCAGACCACACCCAAATGAGGAGAATGCCCAACCAATCAGGTGATTTGTCTTCACCGCTTCTGTGTTCAGTCTGTAACAGCTCATTGCCTGCTTCCTCTTGGTTCTGAATACAGCCCCATTTGACTCGTTGTTCTTTCCTCAGATAAACTCTGTTAAGTGTAAATTGTCTTAAGTTTTTCTTTTAACAGCAGGATGTTGGGCTTTTTTAGAGTAAAAAAGAAATGAAGGAAAAAGAAAAGAAAAACTGCACACCTTATTTTTTCATATAAGATGAAACAGCAGATAAAGGAAAGGTGAAACACTAGGTGTATCATCAATAATGCTGAGTAGAGAAAGGAATTTAATTTGGCTAAATGGACCTATCTTTCACCCTAGAATTAGGCAGTCAATCATATCATCTCTAGTGCCATTGGACATCTGCACACACCTCCCTTGCAGGGTAAGAGCCAGACTCTAAACTTACTCTGTGGAGCAGAAGATGCAAATATATTCTTGTAAAGCAGCTGGGTGGAAAAACAAAACAAAACAAAATCTAGGATCACACTGAGTCAAAGACACTCATTTCTTTTCTTAAATGCATTAGTCAGATGCGTTTGTTTCTCCCACACATTTCTTTCCTGGGGAGTGAAGTATAAAGTCACTCCTTTGTAAGAAAGCGAGGGAAATTAGAAATAAACACTCCCATGGATAACTTAAATGTAGTGAAGGCAATGGCGATGTTTAATGCATTCAGTTGATTAGTCTTTTCATTTATTTTTTAGCCAGTTACTTTAGGAAACAATTGAAAGGAGTAAAAAAAAAAAAAAAAAAAAAACCTCCCCAAAGCATACACATATTCATTTTCATTGTTCTCATTTTCGTAATTAAATTCGAACACATTTCTCAAACCATCATGTTTTTAAAAGGTATGCCTGACCTATCTTTACAATCAAATTTTCTAATAAATAAAATTTGATTGTTGCTTTTATTGATGCTCTCTGAGTAAAAAGGTTAGTGACTTTTTAACTGTCTAGTTAGATCATTGAGAAAATTTGTGTTTTTCTGAATGAGGTTGGGAAGGATGTTTATCTTAATGAGGTCAAAAAAACACAAGTTCCAGTGTCAGGTTCAATACCTGATTTTAGGTAATTGAAAATGTATTTTTTAAAATAATTTCTTTAAAATAAGCATAAAGATTTAATGAGTTTATTGTTATGATCAAATGAGAAAATAAATGCAAAGTGCGTGTTATATTGCCTGACTTATTACTCAAGTATAGTTAGTTCTCTGTTAATAATGTTAGTATTATTAAAGAAAAGTTACTTTATAGTTATACTATAGAAAAAGATACTTTTATAGTTATCTCATCTATAAATGATAATTTTATATCTATTATATACATAAAAATGATAATTATTGAAGAGGTCATTTTAATTTATGTACTTTTTTTTTGTTTACCTGTACAAGGTATACTGCTATTAGTTCCTCATGTGTCTTCTAATGAAATAATTTCTTTCTAGATTTTTTCTCTCTAGCAATCAAATAATAATAGCTAATATATGTATGACTCATAAGATTTTGCTGTCTATGAATATCATTGCAAAGAGCATGTAAAAAATTCCTACACTTATCTGAGCAACTGTGTACTCAGCAATAAATGGCGCTGTGGAGGATCGTGTGTCTTTCTGTGTCTCTTTAAGGATGTGATAGTAACTGTGGTGATGTGAACAGGACAATGGAAAGGAAGCACAATTCAGTCATTAAAAAAACCAACAACAACAATAACAACAACATCAAAAAAACCCAAGGAAACTGCTTTAAAGGGGGAACCAGAGGATGAAAACCTTTATATTTCCTAGATTCCCTGTGGAAACCAGACAAAATTTCCAAAAGTTATTTCCTGGACTTTCAATTAGATTGATAATTATTAGATAACCTTAGTCTGCATACATATAACAGGTAACAGGAGGTGGCAGATGAAGTGGGAGTTTTAGGCAAGGATGTAAACAGAATTCTGCACACTTCTTCCACATACAGGATTACAAGACAAGATGATCTTTGTCACTGCCCAAGGCCTAAATATCTTTGACAAAATATTAGTTCCAGAAAATTGTGAGTCAATGACTTATGAGATTATTTTGAGCCTGTGGTCAAGTCAAAGGTGTTGTACTTAGTGATGAACAGATACCTTTCACACTGCTTCAGGCACTCATGTTCTACTCAAATACATAACAGTCAAAAAATAGAAGATTTCTATTATGACTGCAAAAAACACAATCTTAGAAATATGCACGTTACCTAAATTAAAAATATGGATAATTCTACCTTTTCTTAAAAATGCTTACTATTTTATATTCTTTCTTGCTCATGCCCCATCCCACCCCCACCCCCCTTTTTTTTGGAGTTAAAGTCTTATTTCTTCGCCCAGGTTGAAGTGCAGTGGCATGCTCATGGCTACCCAGCATCGACCTACTGGACTCAGACAATCCTCCCACCTCAGCCTTCCAAGTAGCCAGAACTACAGGCATGCTACCATGTCTGGCTAATTTTTTTATATATTATAGAGACGAGGTCTCACCAAGTTGACCAGGGTGCTCTCGAACATCTGGGTTCAGGCAATCCTCTCGCCTTGGCCTCCCAAAGTGATGGGATTGCAGACTTGAGCCACTGTGCCTGGCCTACTTTATATTCTTAAGTAAAATAGGTTAGTTACTTAAATAAATGCATATTGTTTTTGTTCACTTGAGAGATTTCAGAGATGAGAAGACATCACTAAGGAAGCTGGCAGTGTTGCCTGCCTCTCCTCATATCTATCAATAATAGTTTATGATGAAAATGACAGTGACCTAAAGAAAAATTTATTAGTGTTATTTTTCAAAATCAAGAAAAAATGCAGAATGCAATGCCATTTCTTACAGGCATAGGAAAAAACTCTATTATGTACAGATACTCTATTTTAAAGAGATCTGAACCCAATTATAATAATCTTACAGAATTTCAACAGGTAATCCCTGAAAAGCTAGGTGTTAAGACAAATGTCATGAAATAGTTGCATTGTAATGAGAATTTTGTTAACGGACCCTTTTCTGAACCTGCTCTTTCACTGGAGGGATACAGTATTTTTGCCATTATTTTGGCAAGGTATTATGGAGTTTAAGTTATGACTCAGTGTTGGTTAAAGTTTATCATCTCAAGACTCACCTAATTTTGTTTAAAATTAGATTTCGAATACTTAGATGCAAATGACAAAGCATGTTGATAGCATTGCCCTTTAGCTCTGGTTATTATGCTAAGAAAACAAGTCATCACAAAAAGCAATTGCTGAGGGTAGAAAGTAAGAAAGCAATAGACCAGGATTCTAGTCTGTTAATTCTTAATAAAAAAATACACTATAAAAACATAAATTCAAATTTATTAAAAATCATATAAGAAAGAAAACAGTTCATAGTGTGCTAAGCAATCTTAACATATGACATATATGGATAATGTATGGTTTTGTCTATGTATTCTTATTTTATATTCTAGCAGAATGTTTTTGGTAGTATGACAAAAAGATGCCAGTATTTGTTGACTTATTTCCTAAGGCTTTGTGTAAATAAGCAGGGGCATAATTGAGAAAGTTGTCATAAGTCTATATGTGAAATTCTTGGTATTTATTTTTGTACATTGGTCAGGGACAGTGGGATGGCTATTCAGACTATTTAAGTGTTGATTTATTTATGTATGTGATATCAACCAAATATCTACCTTATTCATATTATAATTTCTCTAGATTCTTAAAATCGTCCAATTTTATATTAAAGTTGATAATTACACATGGTTCCTGGGAAATCTTTAATCTAAAAACTAGGAATGCAGGGGTGACTCTGATTCCATTCCAAAGAAAGTATAGACTGACTTCAGTCTGGACTCTTAGGCTTTTGAGGGGGCCAGAGAAGTCAGGTTGGCCACTCTGATCACACAGAACATCCAGAGGCTCTTGGCATAATTCTCACAGTATTGCCTAGGGCAAGCTATAAGCCCTTGCCTGGCCTCTAATCATTTTGGATGCCAAAGTCCTTTACAATATTTCAAATGCTGCCCCATAAAGTTTGGCGCCCTGAATAAAGTTCTAATTGGATTGGTAGTGTTATGAGTATACAAAGAAGCTGCAACGTTTATAGTGGTAACCAAGGATAAGTGACTTTTTTGACTTGATTTTTAAAAAATAAGTCAAACTCTTACATTTATAGCTATAGGTTGTTCATCAGATAGTCGATTATCTCTGCCCACAGTTCATTCTCAGGAAGCTATCAAATATTCATGTCAACATCCTAGTTCATTAAATGTAGGGCTGTCTTCCTTATCCCTGCCTCAGAATGTTTAGTAACATAGGCTTTCACTTTTCCTTATGAGAACCCGCTTACAGAAAGATGACAAATGTCATGATTTGTGACAATAAAATCTTGAAAGCAAATGGTAGATAGCTTTTAGAAAAATCAGAATAAAATGTTTCCTTTAATAATGATTTTTGAAGTGAAATGTTTTCTTTTGTAATGATTTTTGAGGTATTCTACCTCGGAAAGTAGGAATCATGAAAAGAGATTTTAGCTATGATAACTATGATCATTAACCATAGAAGAGATGAATACTTTTTGGAATCTGAAAACCTTAAGGAGAACATAATTCTATAGTTACGATAAGAAGAAAAATAATAAATCACAGTGACAGTCTTAATGTCCTGTTCAATATAATTTAAAAATATAAAAATAAAAGCAAACAAAAGTTAGTTATATAATTTTGTACTTGAAAATAACTACACAATTCAATATCAGATATAGATTCCAAAAAGACCCATGTTGATGAATTGCATTTCACTTGGTGAACATTTTCTAAAAATTCCAATAGCAAAGAGAATTAACAGCGGTATGTTTACTTATTACTCATGAGACACTACATATAATTATATTCTGTCTATTGTTTTAGCACATTATTGTCTTGTTATAAATAAGGAATAATCTTTCATATGAATATGTGTACACATCAGCATATCAGTTATCATAGAAGTTTAATAAAAATAGATCTTTGAAAACAATATGCAAGAAATATTGTTTTTTCTGAAAATAACTACAGAAATTCCTAAAAACTGGTAAGGAAATTGATGTCTTGATTAGTATGATAGAATTTATATGAGAATGTTATAAAATACAATGAAACAACAGTATAATTAAGTCCATAACTTGGAATTAAATATATATAGAAGATTTATTCAGTGAAATAAATTTAAATCTATAAGGCAGCAAAATTAAATTAATTTTAAAGTGAACTAAGGAGTTTTTTATTAGATAAAAATTAATATTTTAATGGTAACTGAAGGGCAGAATTCAGTGTTTTCCAGGTGATTGTGAGTTCCCAGAAAAAAGAGAAAACTTTTGAAAATACATTCCATAGAACAGTCCTGAAGGACAAGTCTGCATTATCTTTTCAAACAGCAGACACCTTCAAAGGACTATGTTCACTTAAGATTTTGAAATGTATTTTGATTTTTAAAATATTTGAAATGATCAAGGACATATTTTTTGAAAAACCTAATTTTGTCCTGAGAGCAGGAGTATATTGAAGACTAAAAGATATGTCAGAATCTCAATAGAATCTCTATTCATTTATTTTTTTTCTCATGTAAACCCAGGGGAAATACATTCAAATTTTCAAAATACATTTTTATGTGTCTTCAAAATTATTCAGACAACCCCTTTCATGGTAGAAATAACTATGCCACCATCCAGATATATTTATGTTGGGAGCAACAAAGTGTCAAATAACAGTAAAACTCAGATGTGAACCAGGAGCAAGAGCATTGACACATGTTGTAATTAAGCTCTTCCAGGCTTATTTTTTCCTTCCTTTCTCGTTTTCTCCCTTCCTTCTTCTTCCCTCCCTTCCTCCTTCCTTGTGTAGAGATCTCACTCTGCCACCCAGGTTGGAGTGTAGTGGCACCATTATGGCTCACCACTGCCTCAACCTCCTGGACTCAGGCAATCTTACTGTCTTAGCTTCTCGAGTAACTGGGACTGTAGACATGTGCCATCAAGCCCGGCTAATTTTTCTTTTTTTATATGTAGTTTTTTGTAGAGATGAGGTCTCATGATGTTGCCCAGGCTGGTCACAAACTCCTGGGCTTAAGCAACCTTAATCTTTTGGTCTCCCAAAGGGCTGAGATTACAGGTATGAACCACTGTGCCTGGGCAGGCTCTTCCAAGTTTAAATTTAAGAATGTTTGCTTGCTTTTTCTGATACCTTAAGCAAATTATCAAATGTATCTTTTGGAGCTAACATAAAATGTAGATATAACACATACAAATATGACTTCTCAGGTGTTCCATAAAGAGAACTGTTGATTTGTTGTAATCCCAAACCTGTTGCTTCTTTCCTGTGTGACCTGGGTAAAATTGCCAATTTCTCTCCTTAAAATTTGGAAAATGACAACTTCCTGGTATGATACCATGAGAATTATGTAAAGTAATTTTTGTAAGCCTGCCTGGCCCCAAAAGGTTGATATTTTTTCCCCTGTCATATTCCTGCTCTTATCCCGTTTTTGCCTATTTTAGGTTCATAATCAATAATTCCTTCTTCTCTAAGACGCTGCTTCCTTTCATTTTTTTTTAATCACTAAGGAACAGCATTAAAAGTAGGAAATCTGAGTAACTGATGTAGAATGAGTTCACTTTTTGTTATTCTAAATTCTTTGGAAGTAAACTGTATTAAAGGGCAAATCATTAAAAAAGTACTAATTAAGACCATTGAGTTGTGATTTCTCCCTGCCTCTGCCTTTAATCCTTATACATATGAGTAAGTTATGTACTTTGTTTAGTGAAGGGCATCTGTTTTCTAATATGTTAAAATAAACTATTAGAATAAGTGAACCTGAAGGCTTATTTCACTTTAAAATTTCATATTATCATCAAATCAATCTCTATATCAGTGATAATTTTTTTCTTCTCAGTCATACCCAACTTGTTAAACTTGTCTTCAATTTTATTAGCTTGATTAATGAAATTCTGATATGAATCAAACTATAATTGTGATTTCTAAACTTGCATAGTCCATGGACTTAGCTCCATCCCAGAAGTTACCACTAATATATCCTTTAATAAGAGAGTAGAATGATAAAATATGGATGGATCAGCAAAAACCCATTCCCAATTCTGGAAAACCAGTTTAAAGGGTATATTCTGTTAATATAGTCTTTGCTAATATAGTAGAACAGTTGTATACTCAGTATAAGTACTACACGCATTTTTTATCATTGTGTTCTGTATTATTTGGAATATAACTAAGTAGAGTTCTTCATGAATATAACAATAAAATGATTAGAATATACTATATACACATATACATATATAAAATATATCAACATACTTTAAATGAAGACGACTGATCACTGATGGTATATTTGTAAAATGGCCTCATATCTAAAATTCAAACTTGATACATATGTCAATTTCAGGTTAACATATATGCCATTTTTTTGTATATAACAATGAAAAGAAATAAGTTGCTTATGTGATCAATTTCAACACACAAATTCTGATCTGCATTTCAAGCATATACTGAGAGCATAGATATTATTTGATGGCTATCATTAATAATATCACTAATAATATGTCTCAAGAAGCTAAATATTATAATGATTAATATTCAGATAAAAGTAGAATCATTGTATGTGATTAAAATTATAGGACTGATTTCTAACCCCATTTTAATCTGATAAGTTTGAATTTTCTGTGGCTTGATTAGAATCTTTTGGATTGAAAAGGACCAAAAATATAATTAGCTATTTATCTGCCTTGCTAAGGATGCAGTATCTGAAATAATATAGCTGTGTGATCCATCACTATATTATTCTAGGATTAATTAGATGATGTCCAGACAAATAAGTGACAAAAAATAAAAATGAATCATAGTTTAAATAGTCAAATCTGAATGATTACATTAGCAATATCATTTATTCATTATAATAATTTTTAAAATAACTCAGCAGCTTTTATAGGATAAATGTAGATACTCTTTTAGTTAGGATGCTCAGTAATTTTGTAGACAGAAGCTAAATCATAATGGTAAATTTCTTTTGAAAATAGTTGTTAAGAATTTTTTTCAATAAAATAGTATGTAAAAATACTCAAAGTAAATCAAAATAATCCATATACCTACTGTGAAAAAATGTATTGTTGGGAACCAGCCTTGGAGGCCCACCTGATTGACAGGGTTCTGGTAAGCCGAAGACCCCGGGCCGCAGGGCAAGCCCGGGAAACTGAGGCCCTTCTGTCTTCCATCTTTGCTGTTGGTACAGCCAAAGAATTCTGTGCAGTTGTGGAAGAAGAAAATAGCATGTTTATGTGAAGTACTCACAGATAACCTGGGAATGTCATGGTTCATTTTTCCATTTCCCACTATGCCGTTTGGCCTTTTCTAATATATGCAATAGTTAAACTCTGAAGCACATCAAGAATGCTTTCTTTCACTTGATTACAAGTTACTAGATATTGCTTGAGTAAAAATGATATAAGTATATTCACTCCTTATTTGATTTAGAATTATGTAGTTTATGTTTAGACATAAGGTTTTTTAGAAGCACAAGTTTATGGTAAGTTTATTATGAATTCATTATAAGTTCTAACACTTATCTAGGAGTTATGTGGGTGATTTTTAACACTTTTCACAGACTTAGGATGAAGATTAACCATTAAGGTTTTTCTTATTTCAATAGTTAAAATTCTAAGTTAACGTTTATAGAGTGGATTTTCACTGAATTCATAATATACTGATTGGATACTTTTATGATAAATTAACTAAATACAGAAAGCAACCTTGGGGACCTGGGAAACATCACTAAAATCTTCTTTTGAGTTTTCTTTAGAAATAAATACTGCAGGATAAAAGAAAAGTAATGAAGACACCTGGACAAGAAAGGCGATTACGAAGCTTTGAAGGTCATAGAAGCCCCAGAGAGAAAACTCCTGACACATGGAGAAAGGTGCACTTGGGAACTTTCTTGAGACATTTCAAGGACTGTAATTCGGGACTTTGGACTAAAACTATCATTTTTGGCTTTATGAAAAAGACTCATTGACTGAAAGCAGACAGTGTTCTTGGCTTGTTTGTTGCTTCTAAGACCGCTAGATGGTGGTAACTTTTAAAGGATATGTATGTGAAGGAATTTTCTTTGTCTTGCCACTTTATGAATGGTATAAAAGCTTTCTGTTTACTAACAAAGAATGACATCTGTCCTGCAAGCAGGTGTTCAAGTATATCATTTTGTCATAAGTTCCTTCTTTCACCTATTCCATCTCTCCTTCAGGAAATCCCACACCTGGCGGGAGCAGGACCCCCACAATGTATATAGAAGTGCTAAATTGTGAGAGTTTAAGACATGTATATGGTGAAAAGAGTAAGATGGTCTATCGCTATTCCTGATGTTGGGTACTGACAGTCTAGGAGCTAAATTATCATATAGATCTATAAAGTCCAGGCACCTTAAACTACTTCTGTAACAGAGCTCAGAATGACTTCATATGTTTTCATTAGAACAGACTTTCATTAGAAGAAGATACTTATTTTGTCCTGGAATTGAGAGAAATAGCTAAAATTTGGGTTAAGAGTAAGTATTACACAGATATTTTCATAGTTATTTCACTTTACTCCATAATAAATCCATGTGTTAGGTATTTCTGTCCTTTTTTTAAATATGAAGAAATAGAGACTCACTTGCTTGGATGTGTTGAAACATGGGTAAAATTCAAATGTGGTAAGCTTTCTGAGTCTAATAGCCACGGGATCTTTGCATTCTATGAACTTGTTTGTTTGACAAGAGTAGAGTCATCATGTAGTTAAATATATCATGACTTCCATGAGATATTTGCACTGCATTGCTTACCTAAGATTCACATGCATAATACCTACATTGCAAAGAGATTAATTTCTGAGATGATTCAGAATAAAATGGCCTCCTATTAAAATAAAAGATATACCGTTTCATTAAAAGAAAATAAAAATTTGTATCTCCACATTTACTTGAAATATCAGAATGTTCCATCAAAAGTAAATCTTACAACCCTGTAGGAGAAAATCAAGTAACTTTGATTTTTTTTAAATGGGCAAATGCCTTAACAGATGTTTTTTCAAAGAAGACATAAAAATGGCCAATAGATAATGAAAGGATATTCAACATCACTAATCCTTAGGTGAATGAAAATTAAAGCCACTGTGACATACCACTTCACACCCCTTAGAATGACTGTTATCAAAAGACAAGAGAGAAAAAAAATGTTGTCAAGGTATAGAAAAAAAAGAACTCTTGTACACTGTAAGTGGGAATATAGATTGTACAAGCATTATGGAAAACAACAGGAGGTTTTGAAAGAAATTGAAGATAGAATTACCATTAACCCAACTGTCCCTCTTCTGAGTGTATACCCAAGGAGATAAAATCTGCATCTTGTAAAGTTATCTGCATGCCTGTGTTTATTGAAGAATTATTCACAATAGCCATGATATAGAAACAACCTAAGTGTCTGCTAAAAAGTGAATAAATAAAGAAAATGTGGTGAATATATGCTCGTTGGAGTATTATCTAGCCTTAAAAAAAGAGATCTTGCCATTTGCCACAGCTTGGATGAAACCGGAGGACATTGTGCTCAATGAAATAAACCAGACAAAGAAAATTTTGCATGATCTCACTTGAATATGTGACATATATAAAAAATGAAATATACAGAGATAGAGAATAAAACAGGTTAGGGTAGGGGAATGTGGAAAAACTAGGCAGATGTGATGTAGGTGAAAAGATACAAAGTGGCTGTTATATAAAATGAGCAAATAAAGATCTAATGTACAACAGAAAGAGTATAGTTAGTTGTTGGGAGCCGGCCACGGAGGCCCACTGAGCGTTAGGGATCAGGAAGGGCCGTAGACCCTGAGACCACTAGGATGTGTTTGGGATCCATTCCCTCCCTCCTTTTCCATTTGGCACAAACTACCAAGAAAAGCTCCAGCTGACTCTAACAGAAAACTCTGAGACCAGAATGAACACAGCTAACCTAGGAGTCTACTGTTCCCATTTCCCACGGCTTTGGTCTTTTGCTTTATCACAATTTAAGTTTGGCTTTGAGTCATATTGAGGAGCCTTAGTGCAGGTCACAAGTTCTCTTGATGCAACTTTTAGAAATTTATAGATATAGGTTTTAAGAAAATAGTTTATATAGATTAAAAAAAATTAAATAACCATTTTATTATAGAAGTGTGGTTAGTTCAGTTTGACTTAGGGGGACTAGTGAAGTTTGCATTAGGCCAGCTGGTGCTAGGAGAGAGTAACCATAGCACCAACTGCTTTATAGAAACCAGTTTGAATTAGCATAGAATAGTAAAAGGCAGTATATCATTATGTTGGTTTTGGGTGTAAGTATTGGACGATGTTATGTAGCTATAAACAATTAAGGGCACGTAAGAAACTGGTTTGGGAAACATTAAGCTAGCATAAAATACAAAAAGACAATTTGTGGTTGTTGTTACTCATGTTCTTCCTTATGTATAAAAGAACATTTGCTTGAGAGTGGTGGGTGTTCTTTGCGCACCTGGACCTGTTCATGTGGCACATGCTACCTTTGTTTCCTGTGATGATGACTTTGCAGAGTTTGGGGATAAAAGCCCTGGGATAGCATACAATAAACGACTTCTGCACTAGACAGAGTCCAGTCTCTTTCTTTCTCCCCTCTTCTCTTTATCTTTCCAGAATAATCGCCTATGCTGCCCCACCTTCCAAGGGACCCCCTAAGTCTCTCTGCGGGGGCTGGCCCCCCGCAGTTAGTAAAGTTGTACTGCATTGAGTACCTTTGATAAATAACTAAATTTTAGCTATTCTTGTCACACACACAAAAATTAGCTATGTGACATTATAAATATGTTAATCTTCTTCCCTAAAGTAGTCATTTTGCTATCTGTATGTATCTCATAATATCTTGCTATAAATCTCAAATATGCACAATTTATTTTAAAAAGTAAATGAGAGTGTAAAGAAACAATAGAATATATTTTAATGATTTAGTATAATAATTGGTATGTGTTGAAACTGCCTAAATGTCAAACTTTTAAAAATGTTTTCATTGTGTAGAATATAAACAAAATGAGAATAAAGTAACACACATTCATCTATTCTATACAACAGCTGTAAGTCATCCTGCTACTATTGTAGGTAGAGTATAGTTAGATGCCCAAATTTGTAATACATCAAACAACATATTTCATGCATATCAGGGCTTCTTGTTCTTTATATCAGGGGTCCCCAAGCCCTGGAGTCAGTGGCCAGTTAGGAACTAGGTCACACAGCAGGGGGTGACAAAGGGAATCTTCATTTGTGTTTATAGTCATACCCCATCACTCACATTACCTCCTGAGCTCCACCTCCTGTCACATCAGCACTGAAAAGCCTGCTTGCATGTCCAACATGCTATCTTTGGGAAACAGGATTTTCTCCAGTCACAACAACCAAATGAGATTATGGAGTAGACGGGACATAAACAACACACTTCTGGAGTCACTTTCTACCATCACCCCAGATAGGACCGTCTATTGCAGGAAAACAAGCTCAGGGCTCCCACTGTTTCTGCATTATGGTGAGTTGTATAATAATTTCATTATATATTACAAAGTAATAATAGATTTAGAGTGCACAATAAATGTACTGTACTTGAATCGCCCCAAAACCTGCCCCCCAGCCCCATCCATTAAAAAAATTGTCTTGGAGTATGTTCTTTCTATACCTAGGTGTTTGAGGGATTTTATCAATAAGCGATGCTGAATTTTAACAAAAGCTTTTTCTGCATCTAATGAGCTAATCATGTGATTCTTGTTTTTACATCCATTGATGTATTTAATTACATTTATGGTCTTGTGAATGTTGAACCAGCTCTGCATCCTGGGGATTAAGTCTCTTGATCATGGTGAATGATTTTTGAGATGTGTTTTTAGATCTGATTTGCTAGACTCTTGTTGAGGATTTTTACAACTATATTCATAAGGGTTATTGGCCTGTAGTTCTCTGTTTTGGTTGAATCTTTACCTGGTTTGGGTATCAGTGTGATGTTAGCTTCATAAAATGATTTGGGGAGAATTCCATCTTTCTCAATTTGCCTGGAATACTTTCAGAAGGATTGGTATCAGCTCCTGCTTGTACATTTTGTAGAATTTGGCTAGAATGCCATCCAGTCCATGAATTTTTTTTTTTTTTTTGGTAGGTAGTTTTCTTATGTCAGAGTCAATGGAGGTATCACACTTCCAGATTTCAAACTTTACAATAAGGTTAGAGTAATCAAAACAGCCTGGAATTGGTACAAGAACAGGCATATAATCAGATGGAATAGGAGATTTCAGAAGCAAAGTCTCAATTTCTCAAGCAACTCATCTTTAACAAAGTCTCTAATAACAACCACTGGAGAGAGGAGAATCTATTCAGTAAATGGTGCTGGGAAAACTGGCTGCTCACATGCAGAAGATTGAAACAGGACCTCTGCCTATAACCATACACAAAAATTAACTCTAAATGGATCAAAGACCCAAACATAAAACCTCAAACTATAAGAATCTTCAAAAATGTAGGAGACACCTTTATGGAAATTGGAACTGGGAACCAATTCCTATTCAGAACCCTAAAGGCCAATACCTTGAGAAATAAGATAGACAAGTGAGACCTCATCAAACTAACGAGCTTCTGCAAAGCAAAAAAACCATCAAGAGAGCAGGGAGACAGCCCAAAGAATGGGAAAAAATACTTGCCAACTGTATATCTGACAAAGGCCTAACATCTAGGATCTGCAAGGAACTCAAACACACAGAAAGGAATAAAACAAACAGTCCCTTTAAAAAGTGGGCAAAAGACATGACTAGACACTTCTCAAAAGAAGATATATGGGCAGCCAACAGACACATGAAAAAGTACTCAGCCTCACTCGTCATCAGAGAAATGGAAATCAAAACCATATTGAAGCCGCGCTTGGTGGCTCAGCCTGTAATCCCACGCCTTCGGGAGGCTGAGGTGAGTGGATTGCCTGAGCCGGCGGGTTCGAGACCCGCCTGGGCAGCGAGACGTCATCTCTACAATAAATCAAAAAATCAGCCGGGCGTGGTAGCGGGCGCCTGTAATTCCGGCTACTCGGAAGGCTGAGGCGGAAGGATCGCCGGAGCCCAGCAGGTCGAGGCTGCGGTGGCTGGGAGCTGCCACTGCACTCCCGTCTGGGCAACAGAGTGAGACTCCAACTCAAAAAAAAAAAAACATACTGAGATACCCTAACACTGTAAGAATGGCCATCACTTATAAAACAAACAACAGATGCTGGCGAGGATGTGGAGAAAAAGGAATGCTTCTACACTACTGGTGGGAATGCAGACTAATACAACCTCTTTGGAAGACAGTGTGGTGATTTCTGAAAGAACTAGAAATTGACCTTCCATATGACCCAGCAATTTCCCTACTGGGAATATACCCGGAGGAGCTCAAATTATTCTACAAAAAAGATACCTGCACACATATGTTTGTTACAACTCTATTCACAATAGCATAAACACGGAACCAACCATGTTGCCCATCGAAGCTGGACTAGATAAAAAAAATGTGGTACATATACACGATGGAATATTATGCAGCCATAAAGAAGGACACATATATGGACATCACAGCAACTTGGATGGATTTACAGTCTATCATACTCAGTGATGTATCACAGGAACACAGAACAGAGTACCATAGGTTCTCAATCATAAACGGACTATGAACAATTATCATAATACTATAAGAAAGGGATTGGCAGTAGTGGGAAACTGCCAGGAGAAGGGGGTGGGATTGGCAGTTGAAGGAAACTGCCAGGGGAGGGGAGGTGTCCACCTCATCAGCAAGGGTACCTGCATAATCAACATTTGTATCCCTAACCCTTAATTGTACCCCATATATTTTAAAAAATCATCTTCCATAAAACTGGTCCTGATGCCAAAATGATTGGGGACCACTGCTTTAAATACATAGTGAAAAATTAAATGTGCTGGACCAGGTATGAACTGATTAAAAGTAATATAATTGAGTATAAACTCAGAGTAACTAATAGTATAATTGTACATTGTCAATTTTCCTTTTCTTTGTTTTTTTATCTTCTATGAGCTACTTTTCAGAGAATAATACTTACCTACATTCTGTATCAACTTTTGAAAATTCAAAAAAACAAATTGCTAGATATATGTCTTTTTTATATCATTGAAGTGTACCTGAGTAAAGATTTAGTTAGTTAAATTGACATCATTAACTAAAAAAGTAAAATTTAGTTGCAAACTACTCTAATGATGTAGTAAAACTAAAGTTGAATGAATTAACTATGTTTCAATTATGTATATATATATCATAGTAAATGTCCAAAAATATTTATTTAAAGAATGAATAAACATGTATAGTTGTATAGTCAGCATAACTGATAATGCTACATATGTTAAAAATCAGATGTGCATGTATATATGTTATTTTCTATTGATTTATCAGTATATTAAAAGTTATCTGGCAATTTCCAAGGCTAACACATTTCAAAAATATACCTTATTAACAACTAAAAACTTTAAATTAATGATGGCATGGTTCAAAGAGAAAAGATAATTTCTAAGCATAGAACTATAATTAAATGTAAAAAGGTCTCATGTACCAAAGGTAAGAATTCAATATTCAACTGACAATCATTTATGCATATACACTTATTTAATTTGAAATTAAATTATATAAATTAAATTCTATATAGTTATATAAATCACTTTCATTAGTTTACCATATATTACAATATAAGCTTTCTGTTTGAATTTTTATTGTCTGATGTTATGTTTAAAATAGAAAAGACAATGATGACATATTACTTTTTGATTGTATGCATGTGTTTGTATACATATACACTGTATATATTTATATAATGGTTACTTTGGGAATTTTTAATCTCTAGAGTGTCTGCTTACACTGCACTAAGATATAATACACTCATAAATTTGTAATTAAGATTGGTATTTCTGTACACAAAAATTGACAATCATAAATAATTTATATTTTTGTAGTCTTATGGATACAGAGTTGTTTGGACACTATGGAAGGTAAAAGTACTTCTTGGCACTACCAATTGATGTTAAGTTTTCTAAATTGGTTCCCAGAAAAGGATAAGGTTTCATAATATTCTTGGCTTATTTATGAGATAATAGTTTTGCTGATAAAACCTTGTCCCAAGGGTGCATCACTATACTAAAGAGCAGATCTCTAGAACAAGATAAACTTATATTTTTACCAATTAATAATACATGAACAATAAGTCCCCTTTATCATGTTTTTTTTCCCTTTGATATTTCATGAAGTCAGAAGTTCTTGACACACTTGGTAGGAAAATCCCATTTGACCTGATATCATTTGTATAAAGGTTCTGTACCATTAATCATATATATGTACATAACGCAGACTACTAGTAAAAATTGAGATTGCTAGAAGCTATGGAGAATGAACTGATGCAATGAATAATAAACTTGGAAAGGAAGGAAATGTCTAGGATATAGCTCCCTTAGCACAATATGTAAATCATGATATTTGTTATGTATTGCCACAATAATATATCATATGTGTATGGCTAACTGTGTGTGTAAGCAAACCAAAAAAATTCAGTGGCTTAAAACAATATGCATTTATTTAACCTAGGACTATGCAGGTCTTAGGCTGAAGTATCTGGAGTATGTCTTGAGCTGAAGTATCTGGGTAGTTCTTCTGGTTTCTACTGAACTCATTCACATGCTGAGAACTGTGGTAGTAGAAGATGGAGAAGCCTCGTGTGTTTGATCCTTCAGGGGGATAAACTAGATACTTCCTAGACATAGTGGAGGAAGAGATGAGAAAGCAATGTCCCCATATATAAGCCCATTTAAGACTGTTTGCATTACAGTTGCCAGCATTCCATTGGCTTAAAACATACTTCATGGTGGAGCCCAAAATCATGATGGAAGGGAACTACAAAGTTCCATAACAACTGAGCACGATGACTCATGTATATAATCCAAAAACGTTGGGAGACTGAGGTAGGGGTATTGCTTGAGCCTAGGAGTTCAAGATCTGCTTGGGCAACCTAGCGAGACCTTGTCTCTACGTAAAATTTTTTAATCCAGGAATGGGGTGGTACGTACCTGTGGTGCCAGCTACTTAGGGGACTGTAGTAGTAGGATCACCTGGGTCTAGGAGGTAGAGGCTGCGGTTAGCCATGAGCATGCCACAGTATTTCAAAGAAAAAAAAAATTGTAGCAATGTGAAAGCAAGGACTAGTAAAGAATTGTGACTTTTAATGTAATCAATATACCATAGTCTTCTAAGCTTTTAGCTAAGATATACCAAAGACCCGAGAGTGAGACAGAGGTTATATATAGGAAAATCTGTAACTATTCTTCTTTTTTTTTTTTTTTTTTTTTGGAAAGCAGGATTTATTTGAGAGGGCAGAAAATCTCCCACAGTGGGAGGGTACCCCAGGGGGTTACCCTGTAACCATTATTCTAAAAACAGAATGAAAGGATTCCGAATTTTATTGGTACTTGTGAGATCAGGACAGCCACTAAGTAAAAGACAACTGAGATTTCAATTATGGGACATGGTAGTCGTATTAGTTTCATAGGACTTCTGTAACAAAGTACTACAATTTGGACAAGGCTTTAATGAAAAAAAAAAAAGTTCTCTCAGAATTCTAGAAGCTAGACATCCAGAATCAAAGAATCTCTAGGGCTATGCTCTCTCTGAAATCTGTAGGGAAATTTTTTTCCTTTCCTTACCTTTCTAGCTTCTGGTGTTTGCTGGAAAGCTTTGACGTTCTTTGACTCGTAGACATCTCTCCAAGTTCTGTCTTTGTTGAAACAGGCTTGTCTTTTCACTAAGTATCTTGCTCTGTTTAGATGGGCTTTCTTCTGTATGGTTGTCTCCCAATTTCCCTCTTCTCATAAGGTTACCAATTATATTAAAAGAAAGGTGTACCTTACTCCTGTATGACTTAGTCTTTACCAATTATATCTGCCACAACCCTATTTTCAAATAAAGTAATATTCTAAAGTACTGAATGTTAAGACAAACATATCTTTTTATGGGTTGCTGTTTAACAAATAACAATAGTTTCATTAATGAAAATAAGTTGTCAGTGAGAAAAAAAGCTTATTAAAGACATGAGGAAAAGGTAACTTTGAATCAGGATAGTCTGAATTTAAGCTTTCAGAATAATGTCCATCATTTTGAAATACAGAAAACATTTAGAAATGTCAGCTTATTTTAAAGACATGGATGGGATTAAAAGAGAAAATGATGAAATACCAGCCAAGATTTTTTAAAATAGTAGATTGAGAAATAAATCTAAAGTCCAAGAGAAAATGAGGGGGCCAGGAGCAGTGGCTAACATCTGCAATCCTAGCACTTTGGTAAGGCCAAGACAGTAGGATTGCTTGTGACCAGGAATTCAAGACCAACCTGGGCAATGCAGGAAGACTCATCTCTACAGAAAACAAATTAAAAAAAAAAAAGAAAAAGGAAAGAATAGGTATACAAAGCAGTGGAAATTTTGAGAAGAGAGAGTCAAGAAGAGATACAGAAATATGTACAATTTTAGAATTAAGAAAAAAGTGCTTAGTCAAGTAATAACCAAGTACAGTAGCTAAAGTGACTAAATGTTAGAGATTTCTCAATATGAACTTGGTAACAGTTAAGCCTAGTGTAATCTTAACAATTACTGCTTAATGAAAAAGAAATCTATAGAAATATTTCATTTGTAAATTTAGAATTTATGCAACAGTACTTAATATATTTTAACTAAGAAGAGTTACAACTAAAAATTTTATAAATCACATTTATCTGCTTTTCTAGTAAGAATCATGAAGGACCAGGGCTAAAGAAAGCCAGGCTAATTTATTCTGATTATAGAATTCTAGTTTGTAGAGCATATGGCAGATTTTGAAAATTAAAGTAAGCATTCCCTTGAAATGTTTAGTTATGGTGAAGTGTCCATTGGAACTAGAGTTGAATACAAAAGATAAAAAGAAAAATTTTATTATAGCTGTAAGGAGAAGAAAAAATTTTGGAAGGAGGTAACCCTTTTCTAAATCTTTCCAAGACGTTTTTCATTACTATTCTATCACTGGGAAGCAGATTACTCAAGGGAAATAAGAGCAAGGGATTTGAAGTCAGACTATAAGAAATAATTTTAAATCCTGGAAATACTTTAAAAAATAAGGAACTAATTTAAAAGAAACCAAAGCGAGAAACAAATGTCGGTAGTTCAAATGCTCACCATTGGAGGTGATTAGTTTTTATAACCTGTCTTTTCCAAAGCATTCCTTGAAGATATTAATAACCATGTGGGTTTTGTTCTATTTCCAAGCAATTCTATTTGGAATTTTGGCACTGAAAATATGGCATTAAGGGATTAAAAAGAGCAATAATGCCAGTATTAATTTTTTAATATAAAAAGGAATTTAGTGAGAGAACATGAGATTAACAGGCTGCAAAAATAATGAGTTGCCTAATTTAATGCAAGTTAATCGCTCACTTTAAAAAAGGAAATACTGAAAACCTGCTTACACTATTGCTATAAAGAGTAGTTGACATGATAGGTATAAAGTTCTTGATATTATAAGCTCAACATCTGTTAGATTTTTAAACTTTTAACAGAAATATATCGTCTGTGCTTGCCATTTCACAACAAATACAACAAGGTTATGGAATCATGTCAATAATTTACTTTTGTGTATGGTTACCATAAAAGTAGTTAAGAGGCCACAATTCTTTATTTAGTTAAACTCTATTATACTTTATTTTACTTATTATCTCTCAAGGATGCCTATGATCAATATGCGTTTTATAACTGGATTTTCCATGGCAGGTGTAGTTTTCTTTTCCTTTCTGTAAGTGTTTTATAATCTTAAGCCTGACTTTGAAAGACAAGAAAAAAAGTTTTGCATAAGTCATTATATTCACATCCTTTAAGTAATTATATGTTCCGTTGCCATATAAATTAGGCACTTAATGAACAGTTGTTTGGATGTAAAATCCTGGGTATGACAAGTGAAGCAAAAGGGCCAGACTGTTAGATCTCAAGCAATGAAAATGCTGGATAAAAAAAGGAAGCTCCATTTGCACTTGTACCACTTTCCTTTCAGTTAAAGGGTTTTCTGGGGATTCTTCTGTTGGACAAGAGCCCAGGTCATTGTTGGCAGCTACCCCATGACTCGGGCAGCAGCTGGTTCATATGCTTATCTATTGATTACCCTCCAGATGGAATGAAAAAGTGAAGTAATTATGAATTATTACAGAAAATTAGGTTTTAAATTTTGACAACATGATGAAAACAAACTCTAAATCATGGTATTTCTTTATTGAAATGATTTAAAGTTTATTATTCGTTTAATATCAATAATGAATATATTTTTAAATAAGCACACAAATCCTGTTGCCCGATATTTTTTGAAAATATGTATTCAGTGCTATGAAATTAAATTGAATCCCCTGTCAATTCTTGTGTAGAGGTGACAGATGCCCATCAGATTCTTCCCATCACTGAAAGTTTTGGGGCCTTCTTTGTGTTTGACTGGACACAAAGTTTTATTGCCTCAGAGTTTCTTTAAGAAGGAAGACATTGCCTCAGATTTTCTCTCTACATAAGTACTTGGCTGTGTGTCTTGATGATAACACACAAACACAGTATTTTTTCAAAACATACATAAATATATTATTGAATGGAAGCAGGGAATATGAAAATGCCTCTTAGCTTTGCAAATGTTGAATGGTTTGTTATTATTTTCAAGGTTTTACTCATGTAAGAACTGAGTCAATAAGTTAAGAAATATATGTATCTATTACTAGAATAAGTACAGTATTTGGGGGAACAAAATTTAATAAATCACTATAAGAAATCACTTTTCTATTTTGGAAACAAATATAGAAACATGATACAATGGGATAGTAATTAATAAACAAAGTATGAACAAGAGCAGTATAGTATGTTAAAAACTGTTTCTCCATTAGAGAAAGGATTTCTCAAGGAAAGAAAGATTAATATGGCAAAATCGAAAGGAGAAAATCTTAGGGTATTTCTCTAGTTTTATTTGAATGCATATTTTCACTCAAAAGTACAATGACCTAATCTCTATAAGATATCAAGAAACTTGCGTTCCAAAGCATTTACAAAATGAATAGTACTGTTTTGTCAATATACATTTCTTTAAAAAAAATCACCCTTTGAATAGCTACTATATGAAAGAATAGGTACAATAAACATAAAAGTAAATAAAATAAAATCTCTCTCTTTGGGAAGCTTACTGATTAGTAGAAAAGCCACATAAATGGCAGTTTAATACTAAAACTAAAAGTACAAATTTTAAATTACACAAATATACGCATATATGTATATATGTTTGAAATTGTATTTGTATTTATATGCATGTGTATCACAAAAATATGGTGACATTGTCTCAGATTTTCAAAACTACATAACTAAGTGTTCAGAGTTTTTATTATAACACATTACCACCAGTATTTTCTCACAAATTATTTTAAAAATAGCAATGAACAGAAGTAGCGATCTTACACATGCATATCAGCTTGTTTTGTTCAATTGCTTATGATTAGAGCATTCTTATCTTGTTGACCAGATTCCAAAAGCATATAATAGGACATGAACAAATACAATTAGTATTCTATTCTTCTATTTTCATTTTCACATAAAAATACATGATCAAGTTTCACCAATAAAACGGATTACTTATTTTAATTATAGTAAATTTCTCTGTTGAGAAATAATCTTTAGTTGCAAAGTTAAATTCATATCACTATTTTCCAAAAGTCTGTATTCACATAACACTCTAAATGACCATTTATAGAAATGGAACTTAACCAGATTCTAGAGACAGTAGATTTGCATGTGATGAATAAACAGCTAGATGTCAGTGGAAATTATTCTGTTCCTTATGTGGACCAGATAAAGTATGCTGAACTACTCTGTGAATATTTGCTTTCTTGGAATTAAAGGTATAATCATCTATTTTTCTGAAAGTAAAAACAGTACTTTGGGAAATTTTACACCTAAATTTTAGCATTTTAGGAAATGACTTACATCTGTATGGCTATTTTCATCAGTCCTATATTGAAGGATACTTTTGTCAATAGGAAAGATATTTCTTGAAGAAGCAGCAAATCAAACTTTTGGGCTTAATATTTCACAATCTTACTCATTTCACATAATATAAATAAATTATATATACTTTACCTTTAATATAAATACATTTCATCTGTTTCAATAAAAAAATACAATGACATTTAATATGAAATGTCTACTCCTAAAACTTTAAGTCAAAAATAAGGCAATTCAAGGGAAATTTTAGGTGATTAAATTATCTCCTGGAAAATTCCATGTGAAAAGACAAAAGATAAAATTTATTAATAGTAACTTATCACACTGAACCTATTAAACAAAATACAATTTGAAGTTCTATTCAAACTCAACTTTCTTTTAAAGAACTATGTTTGGCATAGTTTAGTATTTTATAGGTTTATTTATCAATTGTTATTTTGACTCCATAGGTATTATTTGTTCTAAAATTTGAGATTCTTCAAATGCATGAGACACTTTTCTTGTTTTTTACACATTACAGCCCTTTGATTCTACAATGCAAATGATTAAATGTTATCAAGTGAGCACACAGACAATATTGCTAAATTTATCAATAATTCATTCATATAGTGTCTCTGTATTATCAATTCCTGAAATCTATTTTAAGCTATGCATTGAAGATTTCTAATTCAGGTGGAAAGCAATGTTTTCTTTTCTTACATATGTGATGATATTGCATTTGTTTTAAACATTACTCCTAAATATTGGCATACTGATTATAGAAAATTATGTGCAATTCAAAAAGCTTTGTTGAATATTAAGACAAATTTAGCCAACTTTTATTCAAAATTTTATATTTCTAACTCCTTATTACACACACAAATAAGTAGACTATGGTAAATATGTTTTCTAATGATATTTTATTATTGAGTTGTTTGTTTATTTCTATTAGATCACTGAAGCAGCCTATTAAAATTTTTTTCTCTTATCCTCTCACACTCCTTCTAGGCAGCCTCTCTGGGTAGTCAAAGGAAACTTTCTAAAGTATTCTTCAAATTATATCACACTTGGAACAAAATTCATGGATAAAACTCTAGTACTCTAAAGATCGAATTCACATTCCTATTCACAGAGTATCAAGTTCTCATCTGGCCCAATTTTCCCTGTATACTTTTTATCTTTTACTACTAGGATATAAAACCATAGGCAGACAATTTAATCCCTTCACTGCTCTTTATTTATCTCTGGGCCCATCATGACCCTCTATGCTGTGTTCTAGCACTTCAATATTCTCTCTCCCCTTTTTTATTCCTTACTGTTCAGCACACATACCACTTTGTATAAAAATCTTCCGTCACCCATCCAAGTAGTAAGCGTCCTTCCTACATAGGTGTTCTCATACCTCCTTGTACTTCTCACACCTTCTTGGTTCTTGAGTAAGGTGGGGGTTAGCAGTACCAACACTCACAAAGTCAAAAATCTGCATATAACTTTGACTCCTTAAAAATCATAATTACCAATAACCTACTATTGACTGGAAATCTTAATGATAACATAACAAGCTGGCTAACACATATTTTGTATGTGTTATACACTGTGTTTTTATAATAAAGTAAGCTACAGAAGAGAAACTGTTATTAAGAATATTGAAAGAAAGTTCAAATATATTTAGTGTTCATCAAGCGGAAATGGATCATCCTAAAGATGTTCATCCTCATCTTCACTTTTAGTTGAGAAAGAAGAGCAAGAGGAGGGGTGGGTCTTGCTGTCTTGGGTCATAGAGCTGGAGGAAAATATGCTTATAAGTGAAGCTGCACAGTTTAAAACCACGTGGTCCAAGGGTCAATTATACTTACTTCTTGTTAGTGTACCTACAAAATAAGATCATGAAGGTCATGGACTTGTAGTTTTAAAATACCTGTATCTGTATTGTAAACAAGAATTCCCATACAAACTATAAGTAATATAAAGTATACAAATGTTTTAAAAGTGACCTTAGTTTGGTAGAGACTTCCACGTGTATTGCAAAAAAAGCAAAAGAGGAGAAAAATCTTAGACCAGTGCATTTTAGAGTAGAAAAACATTTTAGAGGTTAAACAAATTACTTCAGACTTAATGTTATAGGAGATGAATGGTATAGAATTGTCTGGGGAGTCCTAGCTTATTTTCTCTAGCTAGTTGATGACAGATTATGTTGCTAATTCATTGTTTTAAGCTTATTTCATTGTTATTTTGACGTCGCAAGACATTTGCTGTGCCTTATAGTAAATCATACCAACAAATGAGATTTTAAAAAATTTAAATGAAGAAATAAGGTAGTGTAAACATAAGGGCAGGGAAATATGTATGGAGAGTTGTAGTGTTAGAACAAGAAATGAAAGCTTCGAAATAATTATCATTACTTGAGGTAGGTAGAACATCTGGCTATCAGATTCCTAGAAGACAAAGCCAAAAAAACAATATCACTCATAACAAGAATAATCAGTACCTATTTAATAATATATATGAATTTCTCAGCAGGACTTTTTTTAATGGTTTCTCATATATATGGCACTCTATAACATGGAAGAAAACACTTTCCTTGGTTTCCTGAATGACATTATCAAGTTGCAGAATTTCTTGTCTTATGAAGTCTTTCCAAATAGGTTAATGGCCTAATGCCAAAAAGAATTTGCTGAGTGCACACCTGCAAAGGTACCAAATAAGCAGCTCTGTTCTGTATTGCTCTGACGAAAAACAAAAATAAAAAAATAAAATTTAAATTTAACAGTAGATGGAAGGACTATGAATCTTTTTAGAAGCATTCATGAATATTAATTCTCACAATACAGATTTGGTTAAGAACTCAATGGATTAGAGTTGAAATTATAATATGGATTTACCAAAAAATTACACTAAGGATGTTTGCAAGTTCTAAGAATAAAACATGTCTGAGGTGGAGAACAGGGTATGGGAGGGATAATAGCATAACTTAGTCACATGCTAAGCAATTCTTTATTCTAGCAATCAACACATAGAAAAATATATGTCTTGCTAGATATTTTTAACTGGATTTTCATTTTCTCCATAAACCTGTAAACATTATTCTGAAACTGTTTAATATATTCCATATCTGTGTATACATTCATGTTCTTGATTTTCTGTATTTTCTAGGCTTTTAACGACTACAATTGCTTATCTTTCAATTAAATTATCTTTTAAATTGTCAAAGGAGACAAAAGGAGTCATGAAAACCCAGCTAGCCTCACTTCACTTACCTCATTTCACTTGCAAGATACAAGCTGTTCCTGATGGCTGAAACTTGCTATCAGCCTATACCCATGGTATAACGCCCTGTGTGTTAATTTTTAAATAATTCCCCTTGTTTTAGAGTCTTAATTAATATCTTCTATGATTTTTATTTTTCTTTGTATCAATTTTATCAGATTTTTTAAATCGTTGCTAAATCTTAAGCTTAAAGTTTCTATATTTTACTGCCATTTGTTTTGAGCAAAAATTATTAGTCACAAGCATGATTTTATGGTAGTTGGAGTTTTGTTTTCAAATTTTACAAATATTTTTATTTGTATCTTGAATTTAAACGTCAGAAATTAAGTAGTATTGTTGACATCCATTTTATTTAGATAAAGTTATCACTGCTTTGCTTCCCTCTATATGTGATAATGCTTCTAAAATAAAATTCATACTTTAGATTGGTATTATTAGATAATTATTTTAAACTTTATTAGCTTTAATCCAAGAAAAAACATTTTCTATTCAATTTTGTGTGTATTTCTTAAGACAATTTTTTGTCCTATTCATTTTATACTTGCTTTTAAAACTTTCGCTTTTTTATAATTGTTATACACTGATTACCCTATTCTAGCTCTTATTTTTGTTTCATTTTTGTTGGATTTGGAAAGCCATACCAAATACTACAGCAGAAACACACTAAAATATAATATGCTAAAAAGATTAAATCCATTACATGACTTTTACAACTTTATTTAGCTGAAGATTTTAAATTTTTAATACATAATAAAATAACCTTTAACTGGATATGAAAATACTGGACCACATAGCTCTTCAGCTCTGTAGGAATACTATTTAATCTGTGGATTCAAATTGATTTTATCATTCTTAGTAAAATTTGCTTTACTTTATGTTCGTGGGATTTTTTTAGGTTCAAATATTTATCATGAAATATTTAGATTTAGTTTTCAATCATGTTTTCTGTAATGGAGATGTTCTTTTAGTATATATTCTTTCTTCAGAAACCATGTTTTCTATGTCTCACTCTGTCGCCCAGACTGGAGTGCTATAGCCGCTCCGGGCCACTGCAGCCTCGACCTGCTGGGCTCCGGCGATCCTTCCACCTCAGCCTTCCAAGTAGCTGGAACTACAAGCTCACGCTACCATGCCCGCTAATTTTTTTTTTTTTTTTTGATTTATTGTAAAGATGAGGTCTCGCCTGCCCAGGTGGGTCTCGAACCCGCGGGCTCAGGCAATCCACTCACCTTAGCCTCCCAAAGGCGCGGGATTACTACAGGCTGAGCCACCGAGCCCGGCATTTCAATCTCTCTTTAAGCAACATCAATTATTTCCTACATGAAAATGTGTTTTCTCTGACACATATCTGATGCATGTTTTCTCATAGCTGTAAATTGTATTCTTAAAAAGAATACTTATATTCTTAAAAAGTTGAGACTCGCACGTGTTTTTAAGATTTAAAGATTATTTTGATTGTGGACAGAACACAATGATGCTCACATAGATGAAAGGCAATTATATTTTGTGACTTACATCTCTAAATGAGAGAAGGCTGCCAGACAGTGCCACACAGGGCGTTATACAATGACATAGGGTGATAGCAAACTTCAACCATCAGGAACAGCTTATATCTGGCAAATGAAGTGAGATTAGCTAGGTTTCGATGACTCCCCTTGTATTGTCTCATTTGAATAATTGTTCAGTCTCTGGGGTATAGAGACTGTCCTTATTCTCATTCTCTGATACCTGGAACCAGAGAGTCGATGCACAGTGGCCCAGTGTATGAGAGTCCAATAACCGAAGTGGTTGGTATGTGGGCTTAGCAATACAAGAAGGAGAACTGATTGGCCTCCAGCCAGGGCTTCAAAACTGCTCAGACTGAAATTTGAAAAAACGCTATGGCAATATTGCTAAATATTGAACAAAACAACAATTTTTCTGTCTTCTGTTTTTAATGTGTGTAAAACTAATCAAAATTCCGTTGTCTTACCTCTTTTTCTATAACATTGCACAGTATTTTCACAACAGCTTCTTCCCTCTTGCTTATTTTTCATTGTGATAATTTTTTGATGTGTATTGTGCATACCAGACAATGTCCTCTATTAGGACATGTGGTGTGTATTGTCTATTAATTTCTCTACAAAATGTAGCTATATTTAGAGATAGAAAACAAACAAAAATTGTTATCATAATGTAGAAAGACATGCAAAAGTAATAAAAGTTGAGAATTATATAGATATCTTTTGTTAAAGAACCTAGAATTAAAATTATTTGCTATATTCTCATAATGGTAGATTTTGTTACTGAGAATCTCTTGTCTTAAATAAAGCTTTCAGGTTATATGTACTGTTATATATTTTTGTTATATTCTTTTACTTCTTGTCACAGATTACTACCTAATACTGTATAATCAAGACTGTAAATATTAAAACATTTTAAGTGAAAAAGTTTATGTAATTACATAAGTTACACATTCTAATACTTTGGTCTAATCAGAGCATTTATGTGAAGGACAATTCACTATATTATTGTATATATTTATGATTGAAATCACCCATACATGAGCATATGTTTAACAAAGCATTTTATACACATAAATCAGCCTTACAAATGTTAGACATTGTTATTTTGGTCATTTCCTCTGGCACATGGAATTGAATTAGATTTAGTATGATTCATACTTAATTTAAGTAATAATAACATTCTTTTTATTTATATTTAAAAACAAGGAAATAAAAAATATAGTGTCATCCTTCCATTGTCATACAGATATTTATCAGAACTATAAACATTTTAAACTATAAAAATGTTTAAACAAGTAAAAGGAAATGCTTCTTCTAAACTGTTGGTAGGAGGACATGCTATTTCAACCTTTATGGAAAGTGGTGTGGTGATTCCTAAAAGAACTAAAAATTGACCTTTCATGTGATCCAGCAATCCCTCTTCTGGGAATAGATACAGAAGAACACAGATTGTTCAGTCAAAAAGTAACCTGCACATGCACATTTATTACCACACTATTCACAATAGCAAAACCATGGAACCAACCCTGCTGCCCATAGAAAGTGAACTGGATTTTTAAAATGTGGTACATACACATGACAGAGTATTACACAGCTATAAAGAAGAACAAAAATCACAGACTTTGCAGCAAATTGGATAGAGTTGAGACCATCATACTAAGCGATCTATCACAGCAACAAACAACTGAATACTGTACGTTCTCACTCATAAGTGGGCCCTCATGACTAATAGACATAGGAGTGCAAGGCAGTCACTGGGCACTGCTGGGGATGGGGGGGTACATGACAACACAAAGAGTACCTTGTCCACTTGCAGGGGGAGTTAGGGCCAGTGGAAGCCCAAACTTCACCTGCATGCAGACTACTTATGTGATTAATCCTCACTTGGACTCCACATCTATAAAATAAAAAATGAGAAAACCAGTCAGGTGACCTGGGCATAGTCTGGCTTCTACTACTTAACTAGTTTATTCAGTAAATCATTTATTTTCTGGGCTTTGTTCTGCCCCTTACAGACTTCTATAATTTCAGGGTTGGTAAAAACCTTATATCCACATAAACCACCACTTTCACTTTCTAAATGAAGCAACTGTGACACAGAAGGCTAAAGTATACTAAACAAATGTGACAGTATGAATAATTAAAGAGTTGACATAACCCCAGTCTTTGATCATTGCAAGTTCTACTGTATACTTTCTGTTATGTCATTGCACTGAGGTAAAATATGTATGTATATACACACATATATATATGCCATGGCATGCTGTACCATTTGAAGACTTATTTGTATTAATACTGATGATAATTTGATGTTCCAAATAAAGGGTTTGACCTCATAATAACTTTTGTTTAGAATGTATATTTATTCTGATCATATGCAAGTGAATGTTTGATTAATATTTTTATAGTAATAAGATACAAGCAAGTTTTTGGAGATAAGTTTTACATCATCAAAAAAAAGCAAGTTCTATAAGACAGAAACAGTGATGTCTGAGCTGTACTGTTGTCATAAATTCCCTTAATTTACTACACTTTTAGTAATGCATGTCGATAGTGATAGGCCTAGAAACCCACCTACCACTTCCAAGGAAACACTCCTATAGCAGCCCATCACACACACAAACAGAGTGGAAAAAAAAAAACTTTTATGGATAGCTAGCAGGCTGAATATTCAACTATTAATATCACATCTGACTCATATGCAGTAGTATCTGCTGATCCTATTTTCTAAACTGTCTTTTAACCAGCAAAGCTCTTTCCTGTTGGAAAAGCATTTTCTTCCAGCATGTATTCTATATGCTTTGATTCTTCCTCTATGCATTTTTTGAGTGACCCAGATGTCAAATTTTAGCATCAATTATATATATTAACGTAAGTTAATGGTCAAATTGATATATGTTTTGTTTACTCTTTTACTCTTTCTCAGTGTGTTTTGTGAAAATCTTTTACCAAAGAGATAAACAAGTCAACTTTGTAACTGTTAGGGCTAATGATAAATTATATTTGTGTATGTATGTGTGTGTGTGTGTGTGTGTGTGTGTGTGATTTACTGATGTGTTCAAAATATATGTTATGCTCCAATATTTTGAATTACTTTAGCCATTTCCTAAGTTTAGCAAACTAAAAAAGTACAACTTTCTGGCAGATTTTACAATTTAAAACACACACACAACTAAAAAGGCTTTAACACTATTTAAAGAGGTTTGGTAAAAACCAACAACAACATACTTTCAATCACATCTAATTCTACCACTACTTACCACAGTAACATTTATCCAATGGCTAATTTGTGTGTCAACTTATGTTTCCCAAATGCTACCAGGGCTTTTGAAAATGTTTTGAGTTCCTTTGTGTTTAAATCATTGGCTACTTCAAAGATGATAAAGATCAATCATTCCATATCTACCTATACACAATTGAAAAAATGTAAGAAAAGGAAAACATCAAAGCATAGAATTTCTAATGCAAGATAAATAGATTTTTGCTCGCTATTTGTCTCTCTACTCTTTCCTTCAATCCATTCTAGATCCTTGTCCAATTGATAGAAAATGTTGTGTTTTCTTATTGTTTTTGCCTAGAAAAGAGTAATCTTTCACAAATATATTTTGGTAGAAGAAAGTAGTTCTTGTCATCTATATCCTGGACATATATTGCATATGGACAGGCGTTGTCCTGGGGCTAGAATATTTTAAAATATCAACGATGACAAAGATACAAGGTTCTCCTTAAATATACCATAGAGTAGATAAGACAAACATTTATTAAATGTTACAAAAGTGCATGCAACACTATCATTAGAAAAGCTTTGAAAGAGAAACAAAGATTTCCACACCAACACAAAGGTATCTGAACAAATTAAGAAGTCAAGAAAAGATGCTTTTTTGAAGAAAGTAAGCTGAGTTCCCAATCCAAAGTAAGATTTAAATAAGCAAAGAGAAAAAGTAGGGATTAACTTGGATGGAAAGATGAGAAATAGCTTATGCTATTCTCTAGCTCTTCTCTCATCATAAGATTGCAATTTACTTATGTGTAAGCAGCATATGAGTAAGCTAATTCTATCAATTCTGTTGAAGATATTCTCACTGACATTTGAATTAAAATATAAGAGAGTAGGACAGCTAAGTTGCTTCTTAAATAATGGTATTCAGAAATGTTATTGCTGATATTCATTGTTTTCACTTTCAGTGTGACATTTCTAATACAAAATTGGCATAAAGATGTAAATTTTATTTCATTATTTTCTTGACAGTCTCTAAATTGAAAATAAAAAGGTAAAAATTAGGAAATTCTGTTGGGTTATATTTAATTAAATATAATGTGCTCAGTTAAAATAGATTATAGATGTGAATAGCATTTCTCTCTGATAGACAATTTTTTAAATTCACAGATATTATTAAGCATCAGGATAAAAAAAAGTAGCAATATATATATAAACTGTATCTAGATCATGAAACATAAAAATAATTCATTATTTATTCCAATAGTTTCTTGTCAACATAACTATATCTTCTCCTTATAAAGTAATAATCCACTTGATACCTAAAAAGATCTCCAAGATTGAGTTCCTTAAACTTTGAGAGATAGAATCTCAAAATTATCATTGAAAATGTTAAGATGTATTTTGCTATGAACAGCATAAATACCGCTTAAAAGAGCAAATCAGAGCACCTGTTTACTCATCTAACGAACAGTTGCAATAATACTTTATAAAATTGATATAATGATTAAATTAGATAATTTATTTTAAAATCATATAACACATTTTCTGACAAAAATGTGCACTCATTATTCATAGCCTGAAAAATATTTTTAGCTTAATAAATGACTTATAAGTCATAATTGTTATAACTGATAACTCATATTCATCATTAAAATAAAGTCCAGCATAATTCTTAATGATGGAATATTTGAAGAATTCTTATTCAAGTAAGAAACATTATAAGTGTTACCACTTTTATTACATTAGTCTAATATTATTTTATACATTCTAGATAATGTAAACAAAAGAAATTTAAAAATCCAAAGAAATAGTGGTGAAAATATAAAAATATTGAATACAAATTAATACTTTTTTGAGAAGATAAGGTAATTTTGTGTAGAGATACATTGAAGTTGGTTTTTAAACTTTACCAGCCCATCAATGCATTAGACACATGCTTAACCAGCGTGTACTCCGTATCTGACTAGAATTGGTGTGAATTTTAAGCCACTGTGAACTATTCCTAGTTCTGCTCTCATGACTTCTTATCTGCAGTTTGGAATTGGTCATGGTGGAAGTAAATTTTATCATGAAATTCTTAAAATGTCACAGATCAGATTTCACTTCCAATCCCAATCCTAGGAAACTGGTTATTCCACTTGGCTAGCACCCCACTGCATTGGACCCATGGTTAGTCAACCAAAGTGTTTTATATATTTTTCTACAGTAATTTGTTTATGAATGGATTATGATCTTAGATCCTAAGATGAACTTATCAGAGAACCTCTTATAATACTTCTTTCTACTTTAGATTTTTGCTAAGGTTTTGGAAAGATGTGAGCTCCTTATGACAGGGTTTCAAAAGCAGGCTTTGACTGCTTGTTACTTGTATAACTATTTCAAGGAGAGATTCTTGCCAAGAGTTGAAAAACAGAGACGCAATAATTCTAATTGTCTCCCTAGGTAGAGTTGGACCAGAAGTCAAACTAAACTCAGATTTTCACATGAATGAAACATTGTTTATTTACTTGTTTACTTTTCGTTTTATTTGGGTAACCAGCATTGATTTTCTACCACTTCTAAATAATTTTTTCCTGCATATCTCATATATATTAGTACCAAACTCTAGGACGATATTTGTTCCAAGTCTGTTGAAATAGATAATATTATAGGTTTTTTTCTGGCATATTTTAAGATAAACAATAAAGACTTGTTTTTACCTTTGTTTTGTCTTGCAGATAAAAAATAGAAAATTTTCATGTATCTTATTTTTGCACAAAAGATAGAGTATGAAATGTGACTGATCTCAAAAGCTTAGTTTACATGTCTGAAAATCTAGAGCATTTTCATCTCTCTCATTGTCTTTCCAAAACCCAAACTTCTTATAGAGACTTAAAGTAGGTTATATGGGAGGGAGGAAGTGGCTGTAAATTATTCCCTGTTGATCTCAGATACTTAACACAGTTTCTAGAAAGTCTAACTTTCTCCCAAGGAATAACTAATACCCTGTAAGAAGCAGGTTTTTACACAGTAACAACATGATCATTTTCAGCAAAAGGAAATGGACTGTGATTATTGAGCTATTATTTCCCAGGAGTCCTCAAAAAGATGTACTGGGGAAAGCTAATTAGTGGTTTTGTCTGTTTCTTATTAACAGTGTAATCATGTGACATATTAGAATGTACAGGCTGCTTAAGGGAAAAGAGAGTCGTTCCTTTTTGGAAAAAGAATCTACCTAACTTACCTTTACCTCAGGAAGTTCCTCTATTAACTTATAAAGTTTTAACTCCTCATATTGGCTTAGATAAATAGGTTATATCAAAAAATAGGATTTTAATTTGCATATCCAAACTCACAGGATATAACGTTTTAGTTTGTTGGGGTTTTACATAACTCTTAACAAATTAAAGTAATGGCAACATATTTTGGAAGCTCATCTTAAAATGTTCAGAAATATGGTGAAAATTATTTGTTTAGATTACTGTTCCATGATGTAAGAAGCTTGGCAGCTGTTGCTTCATATTAAGTATAAACCTGAGCAAACAAACAAAAAAATCAACAACTCTTCTTAGATCCATAAGACATGTGAGGTCCCAGGGCAAAACACTGCCCCCAAAATTGGAAAGACTGACATATATATACTGAGAAACAGAACTTTCATGAGCTAAAACTCACCTGGTGAAACCTCTGTGGAAACCAGTGTAGAGTAGAGAAACTGAACTATAATTAATGAATTGTGAGAGATCCAGTATAATCAAGTTTGAAAGTTATAAATTCTATGGTAACCCAGTCATAGACTGTGGAAACTGAGTCTATACATCATTTAAACTTTTATCTCCAGGAATTTTCCCAGGTCCTCACAGTAAATATTGAAGAAATGTAACCTCATGCTTCCTGGTTCATAGATAAAAAAATGAACTATTTTGAAACACTCCACAGCTTTTTAATTTTTTGTAAGATGGGATACCCTAGGTTAAACTATTGAATTAGAGTCTAACTTATTGGGGGTTTCATCAGAACCCAACTTGAGTTGGAAGAAAATCGACTCCATCTGGCTTTAGCTTTTCATGTGAAGGAAATACCCAACACCAGCCCAATCAAGACACCCATCCAGCCTAAGGGGAAAGCAGGGGAAGTATGAAACACATGTAAAGTTCACAGTACAGGTGCACAGATGCACTGAAAATACTAAGAAACTAAAACCTAATCATAGGACTATAAAGCACTTTTTGTCCACTTATACCCTATCACCATATTACTAAAGGTCTACTTACAAAAGTTCTTCAATAAATCATCTCTGTCTATCAAGAAAATGTTACAAGTTTTACCAAAAGTCAAAAATTAAAAATTAAAAAAAAAATGAAGTATGGAGAAATAGTGAGCATCAGAACCAGACTCAGATATAGCGGAATGTTGCAATTAACAATTTGAGAATTTAAAAGAACTATGACTAATATGCTACAAGGTTGTGATTTGTATTGTTATGATTTCTTTCTAATTTAGCTTGAGTTCTCTTTCTTGAGACTGTCCATAAGTCAAGACAGCCATTTTAAAGGAGAGACCTGACTACAGGAAAGTAACATTTGGATGTGTTGGTCACGTGAGATATAATGAGAAAGTGAAACAAAAATACATTCAACAACAACAACGAAAAGTGTTACCTACAAATACTGAAGAGGTTAGGGGTGCTAATGGGAGAATGACAGGAGATCTGGAGGTGATGGGAAGTTCAAACCACAGGTGAAGAGTGAGAGACAGAGAGAGTCTATGGGACTATGCCTTTTTGAAAGTTTATGGACACCTCTTGAGCTTTCCATGGGAGTTGTAGATTGGCTAGTGTAAAGAAATATTTGTAAAGAAAGGGACATATTTACATGATTCTCATGTTAACCATTATGTTTTATTATGGCAGCTACAGGATGTGTTGGGATTAGAATCATGAGATGAAAACCAAGGAAGTTGAAGAACCAACAGCTACACAGGAAGACGTGAAAAAGTATAACTGGGTTTCAAGCAACTTATGTTTGGCTTAAAAAACGAATGCTGAGGCAGTAACTACATTACACAAATTTATGATGAAAGCATTGTAATAGATAAAGTGGACAGTGTGAAAAAAAACTGATGGAAAATGTAAGCAGAGAGACAGAAATTCCAAGAATCAAAAGAAAAATGCTAGAGATTTTTTAAAAACACTCTAAAAAGAATGGAGAATGCCTTTGGTGGTGGGCTAATTATTAGATGGGACATGGATGAGGGATATCTGAGAGTGGGAATACTGCAATAGAAATTTTGAAAGTAAATAAAAAGAAAAGACTGGGAAAAAAATCTGAATATTTAAGAACTGTGAGACAACTACAAATGGTATAACAGGTGTGAAGAGAATTGCAGAGAAGGAGAGAAATGAACAAAAGAAATATTTGAAACAATAATAACTGAAAATTTTTCCAAATTAATGCCAGATACCAAATCGCAGACCCAGGAAACTCAGAAAGCAAAACAGAGTAAATGCCACAGAAATACAACTATATCTCATTTTCAAACAACAGAAAATCAAGGTTTTTTAAAAAAACTCCTAAAGAAATTGGAATATAGAAACACTATACCTAAAAAAAGCAAAAATAAGACTTATATCCAACTTATCTTCAAAAACTGAGCATTAAGAAGAAAGTGAAATGACATATTTAAGAGAGAAAGAAAGAGAGAGAGAGAGATCAACCTAAAATTCTATATGCTGCAAAGTTATTCTTCAAGAAAGAGGGAAAAATAAAGACTTCCTCAGAAACACAAACATTTAGAAAAATGTGTTGTCAGTAGAAAGAAATTCTTTAAATAAAAGGAAAATAATATATGTTAGAAACTGTGATCTACATAAGGAAGAGCTTCAGAAAAGAAATAAGTGAAAGTAAAATAAAAAGTATTATTAATAATAATTGATCTAACAGATAACAGTGAATTAACATTATTCAAAATAATGCACAAATATATTTGATTGTATAAAGAGGAATTGGATGAGTTGTAAACATTTACTGCAAATTTTAGAGTAACCAGCTTAAAAAGTGAGAGAATTATAATTGGTATGCCAAGAAAGCAAAAAGAAGAAAATTACATAAAATGCTAAATTAAAACTGCAAAACGATGAAACACAAAAATGGAAATGAACAAGTACAACAAATAGAATGCAATAACAATGATAGTAGATACTAAATCAACTATGTCTATAACAGTTTTTAACCTCAAATGAACCAATGAAAACACAGACATCATCTAGTTGATTAAAAAAAGATCGAACAGCCGGGCTTGGTGACTCAGCCTGTAATCCCGAACCTCTGGGAGGCTGAGGTGAGTGGATTGCCTGAGCCCGCGGGTTCGAGACCCGCCTCGGCAGCGAGACCTCATCTCTACAATAAGTCAAAAAATCAGCCAGGCATGGTAGCGCATGCCTGTAATTCCGGCTAATTGGAAGGCTGAGGCGGAAGGATCACCGGCAGATCGAAGCTGTGGTGGCTGGGAGCAGCCACTGCACTCCAGTCTGGGCGACCGAATGAGACTCCAGCTCAAAAAAAAAAACTTAAAAAATTTTTAAAAATTAAAAATAAATATATAAATAAATAAAAATCCAACGATGTCTTTAAGAAAGCTATTTTAAATATAAAAATAGATTTAAAATGAACCTAATACTCACTAGTACCTCACATCTTTAAAAACAAACAAACAAACAAACAAATGACTAAAGAACAGTGTACCATGCTAAAGGTAATCAAAAGAAAACAGAAGTAGCTATATTAATTTTTGACAAAGCAGACTTCAGAGCAAGGAAAGTTAATCAAGGATAAAAAAGGACACTACATAGTGATAAAAGAGTCAATTATCCAAGAAGACAAGACAATCTTTAATTTTCACGCACCTAATAAGACAACATCAAACTATGTGAGGTAAAAACTGATAGAATTGTAATAGATAAATCTAGTACAGCAATTGGAGACTTTAACTCTCCTCTGTCAGAAATAGATCCAGCAGACAGAAAAATTTGTGAGGACGTAATTTAAGTGCATGTATTGGACATTCATAGACTACTCCATTCAACCAGAAAATACACTTCTTCTCATAATCATGTGGAACATTCACCAGTGTAGGCAACATTCTGGGCCATAAAATGTAGCTTAATAAATTAAAAGAATAGAAATCATGCAATGTTTGCTTTAGGGCCACAATGGAATTAAACCAGAAATCAATAACAACAACAACAACAAAACTGGAAAATAACAAAATTCTTGGATATTAAACAACACCATTCTAATACCTCAAGAGAAATTTTAAAATATTCTGAACTAACAACTTAACAAAATTTGTGCATGCAGTGAAAACAATGCATGGAAAATAAAGGAATTAGAAAAAAGAACAAATTAAATCTCAGATAAGCAGAATAAAAGAATTAATAAAAATAAGAGCAAAAATTATTGAAACTGAAAACAGGAAATCAATAGAGAAAATAAACCCAATATCTGGTTGTTTAAAAAGATCTATAAAGTTAGTCTCCAATCTAGCTAACTAAGAAAAAGAAGGGAAAGGACACAGATTTCTCGTATTATAAATAAAAGGTGGACATCTACAAATCTCCTAGACATTTAAATTATATTTAGGAACTATTATAAACAACTTTGTACCCACAACATTAATAACCTAGCTAAAATTGACTAACTCTTAGAAAAGCACAACCTACTAAAGATCACACAGGAAGAAATAGGTAATCTGTATAGACCTGTATCTATTGAAAAAATTGACTAAATTGATATTAATAGAGTTTCAAAAACAGAAAGCATCAGGCCCAGATGCATGCCCTGGTGAATTCTACCAAATATTTAAGAAATAAATTTTTCCAATTTTCTACAACCTCTTTCAGAAGATTGAAGCCGAGGGGATACTTGCTAACACATTTTATGGGGTCAACATCAAAAAGATATATGAAACGAAAACTAAAGACAAATATAACTCACTAACAGAGATGCAAAATTGTCAACAAAATATTAGCAAATCGAGCCCAGTAAGATCTAAAAAGAATTATAAACTACACTGTGCGAGTTAGGTTCATCATGCAAAAATCAGTGAATAACACCTTCCATTGTCAAAACTGGCTAAAATATCAATTGATAATAATTAAATAAAATTTAGTTTGATTTCACCCTTTCACATTGTATATATGCATCAAGACATCACTCTGTCACCCATAAATGTATATAATAATGATTTGTTAATTTAAAACAATATGATTAAATATCAATTTGATTTATTGCATCAACAGACTAATGTAGAAAAATTATATAACTATCAATAGATGTAAAAAAAAGCTTTTGACAACATCCAATACCCATTCATGATAAAAAAATTCTCTCAGTTAACTATGTAAAGAGAGAAGCGTCTCAATGTATTTAACAATATATACAAAAAGCCTATAGCAAACTTCATACTAAACTAAAACTTTTTCCGATATCAGAAAAAGTCAAGGATAACAACTATTACTACTATTTGTCAAAAATGCACTGAGAACACTAGCTAATGCAGTAAAGAACAGCAAAAGAAAAAAAAAGTTACACAGATTAGGAAGGAATAGAGCTGTTTTTGTTCACAGATAAAGTAATTATCTATGTGGACAATCCAAAAGAATCATCCAGGACCTCTGTCACCCAGAATGGAGTGCAGTGGCCGCTCCCGGCCACCGCAGCCTCAACCTGCTGGGCTCCGGCGATCCTTCTGCCTCGGCCTTCCAAGTAGCTGGAACTACAGGCGAGCACTACCACGCCCGGTTAATTTTTGATTTATTGTAGAGATTAGGTCTTGCCAACTTGGCCAGGCGGGTCTCGAACCCGTGGGCTCAGGGAATTCACTCATCTCAACCTCCCAAAGGCGCGGGATTACAGGCTGAGCCACTGAGCCCGGCTTCAATTTGATCTGTTGATTGAATGCATCGCAGTCAAAATTCCTGAAAGTTACTTGGTGAATATTCATAAACAGATTCTAAAATTTCTATGCAGAGAGAAATAATCAGAATAGTTAACATAGCATTAAAGAAGAGGAAAATTGGAGGACTAACTGTACCTAACTTCAAGACTTATTACAAAACTACAATAACCAGGAAGTTTTGGTGTTGGTGAAAGAATAAAACATCCATCAATAGAGCAGAATAGAGAGCTCAGAAATTGACTCACATACATATAGTCAGTTGATCTTTGTCAAAGGAGCCAAGACAATACAATGGGGAAAAATCAGCCTTTTTAATAAATAGTGCTGGAACAACTAAACACCCACATACAAGAAAAAATAAATCTGGACTCAGACCTTACATTTTTCACAAAAATGAATCCAAAATGGATTATAGATCAAATGTAAGACAGAAACCTATTGAGCTTTTAGAAGATATGATATGCGGAATTTTTGATAACCTTGAGTTTGACAATGATTTTTTTAGACTCTACACCAAAAGGTATATCTATAAAATAAATAATTGATAAGCTAGACTTCTTTAAAATTAAAAATTCCTTCTCTGCAAAGACATTTTCAAGGGAATTAAAAGGCAATCCACAGACTAGAAGAAAATATTTGCAAAAGACATATCTTATTTGACTGCTATCCAAACTATTGAAAAACTCTAAATGTAACAATAAAAACATCAAACAACCTAATTAAAATTGGGCTAAAGATATTAACAGATACCTCACGGAGGAAAATATACAAATGACAAATGACATGAGAAGATACTGGCACATCATGTTATTAAAAAAGAAATACAAATTCAAATAAAAATGAGATGCCACCGCATACCCAGTAGAATGCCTAATTATCCACAATGCTTATGCTCCCTAATGTTGGAGAGGATGTAGAGAAACAGGAGCTCTTACTCATCGATGGCAAGAATGCAAGTGACACAGCCACTTTAAAAGACAGTTCAGCAGTTTTTTACAAAACTAAAGGTACTCTTGACCCAAGATTCAGCAATCATTTTTGTGTGTGTGTGTTTACCGAAAGGAATTGGAAACATATGCCCATATAAAAACCTGCAGACAGATGTTTTTGGTAGCTTTATTAGTAATTGCCAAAACTTAGAAGCAATCAAGACATCCTTCAAGTGAATATATAAACTGCATTAGATCCAGAAAAGTACTTTTAGCACTAAGAAGAAATGATCTGTAGAGCCAGGAAAAGACACACATCATTACAAATTTACCCAGACTTTCAGAATGACAGCACCAAGAGTGAACCCTAATGTAAACCAGACTCTGGGTGATGATAATGTGTTAATATAGGATCATTAGTGTAACAAATATACTTCTCTGCTGGGTGTATTGGTATGATGGAGATTACGCATGTTTGGGGGCAGCAAGTATACAGGCAATGTCTGTACATTTCACTCAACATTGATGTAAACCTAAAACTGCTCTAAGAAATAAAGCCTAATTTAAAATATCTATACTGGATTACAAAGGAGTTTGTATTGTGATTGAGGATGCATAAAATAAAATAAGTGAATTTTGAGACACACAAAGTAGTATGAGAGTCACAATGAGAAAATATTCAAATTGCTGATAATGATTGTTATACAACTCATTGCAAAATATAATGGATGTATAAATCAACATTACAAAATAAATGTACCTGATTTTAATAATGAAATAACCTGGGCTCTTTTTCCCATTAAATCTTGCAGAAAGTATTCACATTGTGGTAGGAGTCAAGTAGTTGCAAGACTGCAAGTTCTGGAGATTTTCAGGTCTGAATTTACAACATGGCTTCTCCACTGTTAAAATATTTGGCCTTAGGAAACTGCCTATCTTCTCTGCATCTCATTTTCTCCATCAGGAAAATAAATATAGGATGCATAATTGTATTTATTTAATAATAAATAAATAGTTTACTATGCAATTGTAGCTGTTATTTGTATAATATATAAAGCCTGGCACAGACTGGATATTTTTTAAAGGTGATTTATTAACTATAGTTACCATTCGTACCTTAAGTCCCTGAAAATTATTCATCCCGCTTAACTGAAACTTTGACCAACATCTCATTTCCTTCCCTTCCAAATGGCCCTGGGAACCATCATTCTATTATCTGTTTTGATGACTTCAACATTTTTAGATACCATATAAAATGAGATCATGCAGTTGAGTCTGCCATCCATATCCTTGGGTCCATATCTGCAGATTCAACAAAGAGTAGATAAAAAAATACAGTGCTCACGCAATGTGGAACCACAAATATGAAGGACCAATCTGTTGTATCCACAGGATTCAAAAAAGTGACTGTGGGACTTGAGAATCTTTGTATCTTGGCATCTGTGGAAATGAGGATGGTGAGGGAATGGAGTATGCATGGGTGTCCTGAAACCAATTCCTTGAGAATACTGAGAGACGACTGTTATATTTTTCTTTTTTTTTTTATAATCGATATTTTTTATTATGATATTGTGGGGTACAGTTAAGGGTTAGGTATACAAATATGCTTCGTTCAGGCACCCTTGTTGATAAGAGGTGTCTCCCCGTCCCCAGACAGATGTTTGCTACCATTAATCCCATCTCCCTCCCCATCCCCACAGTTTCCCACCACCATCAGTCATTTTCTTACGGTAATACGTTGGATGATCAAGGTCCACTATATGAGTGAGAACATGTGATACTCAGATCTTTGTTTCTGGTGAGAGGTCACTCAGTATTATAGACTAGTTCCATCCAGGTTGCTGCGAAATTCATGATTTTGTTTTTTATTTTTCTTTGTGTCTTATTTCACTTAGTAAAATGTTCTCCAGGCTCATGCACATTGTTGCAAATGACAGAATTTTCTTCTTTTGTAAGACTCCATAATATTCCACTGTGTATATATACCACATTTTATTTATCCATTTAACCATGGTGGAAACTTAGATCATTTTCAAATTTTGGTTAACAATGCTGTGTTGAACATGGAAGTGTGATGTCTCTTTGAGATACTACTTCTTTCTTAAAAAAAAAAAAAAAAAGCGGGAGGTATCACACGCCCAGACTTTAAATTTTATTATAAAGCTACCGTAATCAAAACAGCCTGGTATTGGTACAAGAACAGTCATATAGACCAATGGAACAGGATAGAGATTCCAGAAGCAAAACCTCAATTTCTCAACCAACTCAGAATGTGTGCAGTTTGTGTTGGAGGTTCTGTTGCATACTCACATCTCTATTGTTGTTGTACTTCCTGAATGTTCTCAAATTTCAATTACTATTTCAAAATGGTCTTGTGCTCCTCAAAGGACAACTGTGCTTCTGCCATTTTTTATGACTGTCCTGCCTGTCACAAGGTGATGCTAGCATTCATTTGATTAATGCCATCTTTTGAACTGATGTCATACCACACATTGCTGCCATAATTCAATTCAACTTCGAAAAGTGATACATAGATAATGTTTCTTAAAATGTATATACATTTTTTAGCATCCTGATAGCTATTATTCACAGAAGACATAGCTTATGTCAATATGCAATGTGTTAACAGGTATGGTTACTTTAACAATAAATTCTTCTAAGTTTCTCAGATTTCATTTTAAAGCAGTAAATATAGGCAGGCATAATTCACATAAATAAGTTATCTTTGGTACTTTCAATTATTTTTAAGAAATAAAAGAGGAAAAGTTTGAGAACATCTACTCTAGATCAGGAATTGGAAGCTTTTTTTTTTTCTTTCTGTAAAGTAGCTGTAAATATTCTGGGCTTCTCAGGCCATAAAATCTCTGTTGCAACTACTCAATTCTGTGTTCATGTGCAAAAGCAGCCAGAGACAACATGTAATTGAATAAGCATGGCTGAATCCCAATAAAACTATCTTTTCAATAACAGGTGATAGTGCAGAACTGACCTACAGGTCATAGTTTTCCAGTTCCTCCTCTAGATAACAAGACCTCAGAATAGATATAGGTGTAAACCAAAACGTTTTGAAAAAAATTATTATGCTGCACAGAGCAGTAAGAAAGACTCGTTGATAAAACTGGACTGTAGACATCACTGACAAATTACAGAAGACAGAAATATGTAGTACTTATTTAGTGAGTTTTCAACAAATGTGTATGAAGAACTGCTTGAAATCTTGTCCCAGATCTGATCCACTCTTCTTGAAGCACTGCACATAGATGTATCAATTATAACATGAAAATCCAATAATTACTCCACCACTGGGTGGGTGTTGGATAAAGTCAGCAGCAATAAAACATAGGACAACAGAATACCACTGACTTTTCCTTGTTAACTCCACCGCTTTTCTACAACCTCTGTATATCAGGAAACCACAGAGTTTCAACTTTTGTCCTCTTCTTCATTTACATTCTCTCCCCTGGGTGAGTTCATCTGCTTTCATGTCAAGAAAGAAGAAATATTCTTCAAAGAACTCTCTAGAATCTAGAATTGTTATGATGATGAAAACTGCAACAATTTACCAAAAGACAGAAAAGCATCTCAGTAAATGGAGACTTTTATTTTTACCGTACTTTTCTTTACAATTGTCACATTATAATAATGAATATATTATTTAATAATTTTTTAAATGGGCAATTTAATAACCAGTGATGCATCTAATACTAAAGCAAAAGACAAATTCCTATAAATACAAGATCACTTTTTTCACTATTATTATTAAAAAATATTTTATAAGTCCTGCCAAAATAATGCAAAAAAAGAAATTATGATGATAAAATTGAAAAGGATGAGGCAACAATTTTTCCTGAATTTTCTAATTTTAAAAATGAAACTTCTTATTTAATTTTTAAAAAATGTTTTTACTTTTTCACTCATTAATTTGTCTTTTAAAAAATAATCACAACTGGACATGGTGGCTCATGCCTATAATCCCAGCACTTTGGGAGGCCAAGGTCAGAGGATTATTTGAGCCCAGGGGTTTGAGACCAGCCTGGGCAACTTGGCAAGACCTCATCTCTACAATCAATCAAAAAATTAGTGGGGCATGCTGGCATGTGCCTGCAGTTCTAGCTAATACGAAGTCTGAGTAGGAAGGATCGCCTGAGCCTAGCAGTTTGAGGCTGCGGTGGCCGTGAGCATGCCACTGCACTCCAGCCTGGACTACAGAGTGAGACTCTGACTCTAAAAAAAAAAAATTACTTTAGAAAATAGTTGCATGTATTAAAAAACAAATTGCTCTTTTATTTATAACTGCAATGAATTGCAATGCAACCAAATTTTTATGATAGTTTAATGTTTAAATTGTAAGTCTTTACTATTTTACTATTTCTTACTGATATTATTTCTTAAAAGCATTCCAGTCAAGTTTTGCTCCAGCATTCAGATTCTTGTCAATGTCACCAACGAAATTCCCCTCTTTATTGTTAAATCATGTGATCTATTCCCCGGCCTCATTTACCTATGACTGTTTTGGCAGAACTGATCTACCGCTATGGATCTTTTCTCTTCCTAGATACAGTTTCTTCATTGAACGTACAGAGCATCTCCCTCTCATGATTCAACTACTAATGTGTCCTCCCTTTCAGTATCTTTGCTGGCTCTACCTCTTCTCTCCAATCTGTCTGTATATTAGATACCACAGAGCTAGATCTTTGGTCCTTTTCTTCATTTACATTCTCTCCCTTGGGTGAGCTCATCTGCTTTCATGTCTTTCATGTCAAATATCATACAACAATCACCAAATTTTATCTCCAGATTGTGACCTCCCTCCTGAAATTCTTGCTTACATGTTCAAACTGTGTGTGTGTGTTTATTGGATAATAAATAGACATATATAATATAATATAAAATAAAACCGAGTTGTCTTTAGTTATCCAAAACTGAACTGCAGATCTTCCTGTCAGTATTAGGATGGGCCACATTTAGCCACCGTGGATAGTGTGGAAGCCTGAGTCTAAGAGAACTGGCAGGTCATGCAAGACCTGATAATTCTGTTAACAAGTTGTGTCTCTTATTCCAAGAGCAACAACAATCCTTTATGCGAAAAAAACTCTCCCCACTCTTTCTTTTACTGTAATCTTGGTAGAAATGCTTCTATGCATTGAAGAAAAGCAAAACACTGGTAGAGATTTACAAGAAAATTGATACAATCATATTTGCATCACAAAAAAAATCATTTTGGCTATAATATGCACTATGGATTGAAGGAGAAAACTGCATATGACCATTTTATGAATTCATAAATTCAGCTGTGAGAGATCATTAGTGGTTGTGGATATGGAAAGAAGTAAACAGATTTGAGAAATATTTAGGGGGTAAAAATAACCTAATTTGGTTATTGATTGAACATTGGATATTAGGGAGGTGCATTTGTTTGAAATGATCCCAGTGTTTTTCTTTTTCATGGACAGGATTTTATGGAGTATATGAAGCATGGACCGGTGCCTGGGCAAAGTGGAGGAGGTTGTTTGTACTGCATGTCCTCCCAAATTGCATGCTGTCTCCTTGGAAGATGTCTCAATGATAACTCTTTCAGGAAGCAGGTGACTTTGAAAATTCCCTATCTTTCTGATTTACAAAGCAAGTGTCTTTGCAAATCCCCTATAACTACTAATAGGTTATAATCATATTTTGGAGGCTGTGGCTTTACAATGTAGCAGTAAAACTTGCTCCTGAGTCGTCTATGTTCTTAAGTGTCTCACTGGTTCTAAGAGGAAGCAAATAATCTTTTCCAAAGATGGAATTATTTTTAGCATGTTTCTCCCCCAGAAGTAAACAGAAACTTTAAAACTTTGAGAAAAAATATGAACAAACTTTTTAAATTACAAAGAAGATACGTTTGTATATGAAATGCAAAGCTCTCCATGATTGTGTGTGTGTAAATAAAATATGACCTAATAATATAAATGGTCATCCCTTGGTGATGGGACTTTGATCGATAGTTATAGTCTTCTTTTGACTTTTGTTTATTTGGAAAAATCCTAAATGGGATTTAAAATGTTTCCATTTAATCAGAATAAAGATAAATTGTCCTAAATTACCATATACATTCTTACTATGTTTGTACATGTGAACTACTTTACTAGTCTCAAAGCCCTAGGGTATTCATCTGATAAACGAGGACAGTAACAATATTTATATAATACAACTGTGTGAGGGATAATTTACAGCCTGCAGATAAAGCACATATCTACTTAGCAGACTAAATAACAGTTACTATTTCTGCTGTTTATTAGTGTTATTACTGTAATATCATTATTCAAATTTTTAACATGAGTTTACTTCATTTTTCTAAAAGTTAGCTAGGAAATCTATAGGTTTTAACCAAGAATTAAAGTTAAAAAAATATATGTACCTCTACTAAAGATGATTTTTAAGCAATTTAATAAGAAATGCATTTGAAAAATCATTTAAAGTATTAAGAAATGAAAGTCATATTTGATATATATTTCAAAATACCAGGAAACATTTTATAGCAAACACATATTTTCAAAGATATAGCTCATTTACAGTAAACAACTTCAGACCCTAACCCTCACAATCCACATCTGTTGGGTGTGTGTGGATGGCAATAATTTTGCAGCTGAGTTATCTTTCTAAAATAAGGCTTTGATTATATTACTCCCTTACTTTGATAATATTTTCTGTGACTTCCAATTCCCTACAAAATAAAATCCATATTCTCTGGTGGAACTTGTTCTATAACTCAAACTGCTTTTAGTGTCAGATTTCTCATACTGAACTCACCGTGCTTTTTGCTTTCATTATAAAAGCCCTGAATACCTGGGCTAACAAGATTTCTTCCTTCCTCCTAAAATATAACCATATTCTTTGAATCTTTGTCTACTTGGATTTAAAGATCCAGAACATATCCACTTTTCAAATTATTGATTGGTAGATTGATTGATTGACAAGTAGCCCCAGATTTTGGGAATAATTATCTCTGAGCTCCAATAGTCTTTTCTCTTTTTCTATTACTGTTTGTATCACATTTTCTTTTGTCAAATAAATCATTTGACATATTGTTTATTTAACGTTATTCTAGGCAACTCAAAGGAACTCCCCTTTTCAGTGCAAAAAGCCCGATGTTTTGCCTTATTAGTCTTACAATTAGAGTTTGTTAAATTATTTTCATGAGTGATTTACCCACCTGCGTTGCCAAAGTAAGTTCTTCTGTCTTCGTAATGAGGGAGTTGGAGGTTGTCCCTAATACTCCTTCCAAATTTAGTGTAAAATCATGGAAACAGTGAGCTGTCCTCTCTTCAAACAAGAACTGGGTAATAATATTGCCTCTGAGAGCTAAATCACTATACAATAGATGTAATTAGCCATCTGTTGGGAGTAACTCAAATTGTTTCTAAATGTATTACTGAAAGTTTTGGAATTCTTAAATCCCCCATCAAAATGGCATGGGATCATCTCAGGAGGCAGGAAGGGAAGGGACCTGTAATTTAAGTAGAAACCTAATAGACTATACAGAACTCTGACACTTGCAGAAACTAGGTGCTTAGAAAAAGTGAACCCAAACAGTCAAATCCTGACAGATTAGTTAGCACTTTTAAGGACAAGCCCATGCATTAAACCCATTTAATCCTAAAAGTCATATATTAATATATATATGTTTTCCGTTTTTTTCCTTTTATTGTCACTACATAGTTGAATTCTCATACAGATCTGCATTAAAGGGTGGAAAATGATGATAATGCTTCACAAACATTTCAGTCAGTAAAGAAACATTTTTATGGCAGATGCTTAATATGCAAATATAATTAAAATAAAACTTTGCTTACAAATTTAGTAAAACATTTGAAATCCCTCTCTTTCACCGCCTCACCCACATAAAGATTGGCATTTACCATATGGCAGAATAGTCTTGAATAGCCAGATATATAAAATTTGCCTTTGATTTATGTTGTTGTATCCAGGTAGTTGCTTTAATTCAGACATTCCAATTCCTTTCTTCAATCAAAATGATGAACTTACACCTGAAATTCTGAAAGAGTCCCCAAAGGTGGAGATGCTTCTTGACTCCATGCTACAATCTGAGTATGGTGGGATGTTGGGAGATAATTCTTTAGAAATGAATATCAATATCTCCCCTCCTATTAGTAACCTTGAGACTTCTAAGGGTATTATACAAATTAAATGCAAGTTCTAAATGTACTCTCTTTGGAAAAGTTTGCTGTTATACATTATTTGGGGCTAACCAAGAGTGATAATGACACCCAAATTATCATGAACCTGATTGATCTATGTAGGTCCTGTATGGGAATGTGATTTGAAATCTGTAGCATTGTAAATGTAGCAATTAAAATTGTAATCATGTTTCTAATGATAAATAAGGAGTATTATGGCTTATATGTTTGCTATAAATATATAACAACATCAGATAGATATGAAATCAACATTTGACGTTGACATTAGTAATGTTTCAGAACCAGTGTCTGGGATATGATAGAGACTCAATACCTATTTGCTGCATAAGGAATAGATATAAGATTTTTTTAAAAATCCTCTTGTTAACTCCATTATTTAGAATTGGTGAAGAGAAGGCTGAGTTTTACTAAAAGGCAGTTTTAGTAACCAACCCAAGGAAAATGAACTGTGAAGTGAGAGGGTGAAGCTCCCGAATTGAGTTGAATACAAAGCCTGCATTCTTTTCAAAATGCCCATGTTTCAAAATTATCCTTTTAAAACAACTTTCCTCCAAGACACTCATTTCAATATTCTTTTAAACAAAGTTGCTGCAAGATAATAATTGACAAATTATGTGCTATTCAAACAGTGCCATAAGCTACACTAAATCTAATTCTTCATTAACGGGAGATTAATGGAAAGAAGGTAGAATTAAGACATATAGAAAGCAAATCTTTCTTAGACTTAATTTTTAGTATGTATTGACCTGTATACTCATATAAATATTTTCTATAGTCTCACCTCATTATGTTATTATTATCACCATTGTATCATGTATATAGTTATTGTTTACATTTATAATATATAAGGCGACAACTTTTTTATAGTTTATAAAAATGTTTCAGGGGCATTCTGAATAATCCTTACCATAATAATGCCTCAGAAATATCATCTTTTCCATTTTATAGATAACAACTCTGAGATTCAGAGAACTTAGGATTCTTATCTAAAATTCAAATAAGGTTTTAGAGGATTTTGAAACTCGTTTCTCACATATTCAATATCTTACATTAGTGATATTTGAATTATATCATAGTACCATGATAAATCTTTCTCAACAGACAAATAATTTAAATCTCAAAATTTGTCTTTTTATCAGTATGTGGGTTTGGATACTAGATGAAACATTTAGAAGATTAGCCGTTTCATAAGAGACTGATTTGCCATTAGTGGCCTCATTCAATTTTTTAATTCATCTGCCAGTCTTTTCAATATTCTAGCTACATTTTAAGTTATCTCACACTCTTTTTTCTGTGAATTTTAAAAATTCTATTGCCTTTGCATTTTGGATATCATACATGTAAAATAATGTTCTAATTGTGAATACTGGCCCACTCAATGTGTATGTGCAATAATGCAAATCTGTCTGCAGAATATGCCTCTATTTATTAATGCCAAACCATATTAAAAGTGATAGCAAGGAAATGTAATCCAAAAAAATCAGTCATTAAGTATCTCCTAAGGCCAATGCTCTATGGTAGATGTTTTGACCATACAAAATTAGTGATTTTCATCTTGAAGGCACATGTGTATGTATATACACATATGCTTGAAGATTTAATGGAGGTATCTTTCTCTTGCTGGAATATCAAACTAATGGTAGTTGATACATTTCTACAGAGAACATTACCAAACCATTCATGTTCAGCCATATTTAGTCACCAATGTATATGATTATATAATAATAGCTTCAGCGGTTCAGATCCATGGAAGTTAGCTTTCACTGCAAAAGTACCAACAAAGTCAAAGATCCATTGAACTGAAGGGATCATAGACTTCCAGCACTTATCTTTAAACAGAAACTCGAACCTGTTAAGTCTGACACCAGCTGCATCTACACAATGCCCAAAGTTGAGAAAAAAGTAAATATGAATGAATAGCACAGATTTTCCCAAATTGCCTAAAGTTTGTTGTTGTGAGCTGCACTGTTTAATTATACTTATGAGTATCCTAAAAAATATGAAATACTATATAGCCATGGCTTTATTGAACAATTATAAAATAGGTTATATAATCAAAATAAAATATTTTGTATACTTTATTTTTAATTCCAACTTGGATATTTTGTTCTTGAATAAACTTGTACTGTAAAGGAGAGTTTCAACACTCAATTTAATTTATTTCTCATTATATATCAAATTTTTTTCAGTATAAATAATATATATTTTATTTCTCAATTGGGTGCCATTGAAGAAACAAATTTTGTTCCATGGAGTTGTGAAGTATTCTAGAGTCTTAAAGAGGTAACTTCTCATTAGGAATGTCTAGTTAAGAATATTAAATTTTTATAATATTAATAAGTTAATTTAATATAATTGTGATAAACCATTTACTTATACAAAGTATTTCACTCTAAAATTGCAGTTTTACTAATATCTAAAATTTGTAAATATCCAATAATTTTCTTTAATTTAATACAGAAAATAACAATTCACTTTCTTCCAGCTGCTGGTAAAGTGGCAAGAGGGTAACAGATGTGGGTTTGCCTATGGTTGACACTCTTCTTGCTAGAGGGTTTTTACTGTAAAATATATCTGCCCATGATGAAGGCATTGAGGAAGAGATTGAAAAAGTGAAAATGCAGAAAAGCAATTTCATGCTCTATTGGACATCTCTTGATACACTGTAACATAGGCAAATTTCTTTCCTCAGGAACACTAGAAATTATACACGTTAAAAGTGGAAGCCTATTATTGTGTTAATACTTAGCTCTCTCATAACTTCTTTGTGTTTTCCTCTGAATATGCTTGCATTCTTTATGATTGCTGTGAAAGCATTACTCAAAATCATTTACTGAGCTTGGGATATTTTTGTGTAAACCCATAACCTTGTGGTTCAGCAATTTAGACCTATTTCATTAAAATTATATAACTATTTATCTACCTATCTATCAAAATAATGTTTTAAATCATTGTATTGTTCATACTGACCCAAACCATCTGTATGAGCAGTAATGTAAATCAGTCTGTAAAGCACCTCTATTTGTTAATGCTAAACCCTATTGAAAGTGATACGAAATGTACAAAATAGAGAGGTAGTCAGCTAGATAGATGGATGGATAGAGTCACATTATTAAATGGACCAGTTGATAAAACGTGGGAGACAGGGGAAATGATTATACATGTTGAACTCCTACTACATGCTAAGCAAATTTCTACATTTTCTTATTGCATCTTAGTATGTGAAATATGGCTAATTTCTTATTTTTATAGATGAAAATAAGAGTGTGATAATTTGCCTGATCTATTGATCAAATGTGAGTAGTATACTTAATCCAAGAACTGCATTCTCTATCAATTTGGTGCATGTCTTCCGTTATCTTTTTTTTTTTTTTTTGAGTTAGAGTCTCACTCTGTCGCCCAGACTGGAGTGCAGTGGCCGCTCCCGGCCACCGCAGCCTCCACCTGCTGGGCTCCGGCGATCCTTCTGCCTCAGTCTTCCAAGTGGCCTGAATTACAGGCATGTGCTACCACGCCCGGCTGATTTTTTTAAAATTTATTGTAAGAGATGAGGTCTCGCTGCCCAGGCGGGTCTCGAACCCACGGGCTCAGGCAATCCACTTACCTCAGCCTCCCAAAGGCGCGGGATTACAGGCTGAGCCACCGAGCCCGGCTCCTGTTATCTTATTATCATTATACAAATGAAGTATGTGTTGATAGTAAAAAGAGAGAAACATTAAAAAGAAAAAACAATTACAATCCACAGAGTGTTGTCATTAAAGTCAACGAGGGAAGTAGAGCAAATGAAGGAGGAACAGGTATTTGAGGAAAACAGCCCCATCAGCCGAAAAGCTGCAACTGAAGTACATGTGGGGATAATGGTGCAGGAGAATGTGTTTGTGACTCCAAGTGAGAAAACTGCTCGCTTTAATAAATAAGTTGGTCTCCGCAGCAGCTGTCTACTGTCCTTTTCCTCTCTGGTTACTGAGGCTCTTTATTTCTGTTCTGTTCTTGACAACAGCTTTTGGCACAGAAGAGAGAAATAACTGCCTAAGAACTGCTGGTGGGGAAAGCAACTGGGAAAATCCTCTAGTAATTTCAGCATAAGGCAATGGAAATCTGGATTTGTGAAATGCCTGACAATGGCAAATTAGGGAAGGATCTGGGGCACTGAAAGGAGATAGGCAAGAGTTTACCAGTATAGAGTTTGATTAAGCCTGTAGTCTGAACAAGAGAAGATTCATGTGATTGCTCCTACTAACATGGGAAGTGTCTAACCTCTCTATCCTCACCTTTCTCTTGTTAAATGAGAGCAAGTGTAGCTATCTGTAGTGTTCTTATAAGGATAAAAATAATAATGTAGTTATGAAGATTTTAGCACAATATGTGTCTAATAGTGATGGACTTTATTCTCATCAATATTATTATGAGCAATAGCAGGAAAAAATGAGAAAAAAGTTAAATGTAATGTATTATAAAGATCTGAAACAGTTATTTGGGAACAGATCTTTGATCTGTATAGATTAGATTTTTATATCTAATAAAACTTCACATTGCCTAATTTGTCTACTATGTATTCTAAAAATTAATCTCCACTGTGTTTTTCTTTGAAACACTGAAGACACTTTTAATTTAAATTTTTTATTTTGCATATTTGAATAAAAGTATTCATCGATATTATTTTATTAGCTTTATTTCTGTAGGAGATGTGACAAAAAAGAAAATTAAATCATAACTACTTTGCTATCTGCAAGAATTATTTTAAATAAACCATAATATATAGCTAAAATTAACTTTGATGAGTTATTATTAATTTGTCCTTTAAGCTGAGCTAAAGATAGAGCTGAAATCAAAAGTTTTATGAAGCATCAACCAGGAGAGAAAACAAAATGATAACAAGCTACAGAACAGCATGGTATGTTTCTCCATTATATTTGGAAAATGTGACATGAATTTTATTTATTTGTATTTCCATGTTTTAGGGAAATTGCTAATAACAGCATTAATATTAGTAATATGAACATAATAATGTACATACAGCAAGTAATTTAACATTTACTAAAAAATTAGAGACTTTTCTTTCTCAATCTTTACAATACTTCTCTGAGGAATATAGTATTGTCTTTATTGTAAACATGAAGAGTATAAGGCTCAGAGGGATTAATGAATCACGTTCACATATTATTAATTAATAAGTTTTATGTTCAGATACAGATATTCTGATGCACAGTTTAAGATTCTTCAAGTTATATCACATTTCCACTACCTTTTTCATAGGACTGTCAGTAAGAAATACAGAAAACTAGATGAGACTATGAATGAAACTAGATGAGACTATGAATGAAACTCATTCTAGAATGAGACTAGAAATGAAAGCAAATGTAAACATCTTTAATGAAAATGGTTGTTTCAAAACTGACAATTCCCATATGAACTAAAATTCAAGTGGTTACTTTACCAACTCACAAAGATTAATTAACTAATTAGCACAGGCAATAAATGCATACTTCATTTTTAAAATTTTTATTGTTATTTGTTTTAATGTCATACATTCAGCACCTAGAACAGCATAGACTAGAGAGAACTCTTCATGGCATGAGGCATGTAGCACTGAAAAAAAAAAAGAAAAACACCAAATTTCTTATATTACTTAAAGATATACAATAAATGCATGAACAGATAGTTAATGAAGTATCAAGTAGTGATAAATAATATGAAGCAAAACATAGCAAAGTAATAAGTGAGGTTTCAGAATGACATGGGTTTGCTCTGTCAAATGGAATGGTCGGGGATGACCTTTCAGAGAAGATGATATTAGAAGAGACACCTAAAGTATGGAAGACAGAATTGAGATTATCTGAGGAAAGAACCTTTCAAGCCTAGAAACTAACATGTGCAAAAGCCCTGCAGCAGGCGCTGTCTTGCAGTGAAATGATGTAAGAGTGGCTAAAATGAAGTGAATGAAAAGAAAGTGGAAGAAAATTAAGAGCTGAGTACTACTGATGTGTGTGTGGGGGGGGATAAAGGAGAGTCAGAGCCAATAGAAATTTAAAGACCACAGTTAAGAATTGTGAGTATAACCGTGACATCATTTGAAGAATGGTTAAAGGGTCATATGAATTGCTATGTATGGAAATTTAAACAAGATGGGTCAAAGAGGAGCAGTGAGAATATTTAGGTGTTACAAAATACATGTGGAGGACAAAAGATGGTGGCTTAAATCAGCACATTAATGGTGGAGGTATCAATGAGAATTGGAATTTAGTTATATTTTCAATGTAGCATCAACAGAATTTGCTAACAGTTTTATTGTGAGAGAACATCAGGAATCAGGAAGAATAAAGGAAGATGTAATTAGTTGAGTTTTGAAACATGAAAGCAAGAAGAGGTATATTGGGAGAGGGTTGGCTCTCAACATGATAAAATTAGGGTTTATCTGGACATCTTAGTTGAATTGTAGAATTAGACAATTGACTGCTCTAAAATTCTGAAGAGAGAAAAAAGGTAGAGGTTAAATTTTGGAATGATCATCAGAATATAATTATTTAAAGGCAAAGTGCTAGATAAACTCACAAGGCGATAGATGTATGTTATACTACTTTCCTTACTCCAGGTCAGAGAAACTTCTATTCTGAGTTCTATAATTTAGTTCAGAGAGATTCCATTTAGTTCTGCTTTTGTTGCACTTCTGAGTGAAAGACTTTAAGGAGGCAAGAGGCCAAGGAGACCTATCTTTCTGACTTGATTGTTCCAATTTCAACAACATTCCAGATAATTACCCATAAAAGTGATTCCAAATCCAGTTTCAGGTTCCACATGTGTCTTTTCCTGATTCTGTGCATTCAAAAGTAGAACACACTGGGGATGTCACAACAACTAGGTTCAAGGTGTGCCACAGGGAGTTGTTTGCCACATGGTGAGTGGAGGGCTGGAAAGGGAATATGGGTGAGGGGTGGCAGTGAAAACAGCAAGGAGAGGATAAATAGAACTTGCATATATTGGCTAGTGTATCCATGTGCATGCATCAGAGGCCCCTTTAGTTGACACAAGAAGAGAAGGAAGGGGAGTGCCCAGGGACCAGGGATTTGGGTTCAGATCTTCTATATGCCATAAACCAGCAAGAAATTTCCAAGACCTGTGAGAATTCTAAACTTGAACCTGAGCTCAAAAAATAAAGTTAAGAAAGAGTGTTTTTTAATTAAAAAAATAATAAAAATATGAGTAAAGATTTCCACACCTTTCTGAGATAATATTTTATTCAAGAGTGAGGGAAAATGAGGTCATTAGAGCAGTCTTGTAGTCAAGAGAACAAAATAAAATTGTGTATAATGCATTCCCTTATTTCCACCTTTTCACCATAAAGCCTACAAATGTAATAATCACTAATTTTTTTTTTTTTTGAGTTGAAGTCTCACTCTGTCGCCCAGACTGGAGTGCAGTGGCTACTCCCGGCCACCGCAGCCTCGACCTGCTGGGCTCCGGCGATCCTTCCTCCTCAGCTTTCTGAGTAGCCAGAATTACAGGCGCGCGCTACCACGCCCGGCTAATTTTTTGATTTATTGTAGAGATGAGGTCTCGCCTGCCCAGGCGGGTCTCGAACCAGCGGGATCAGGCAATCCACTCACCTCAACCTCCCAAAGGCGCGGGATTACAGGCTGAGCCACCGAGTCTGGCTAATCACTAGTTTTTGTTTTTGTAAATAGGTCTAGAGAATTATGAGAGCTTTTGTTGAGCTGCTAAAGAAGTTGGCCAAATTTTAAACTTCTTCAATTAATTGAATGTTTCCGTATGTACATTATTCAAGCTTCTTCAAACAAATACAACCAATAAGATATGTATGTAAATACAAGGGGTACCAAAAATGTATACACGTTTTAAAAGATGTTATCTATGTATTATTTTTCAAAGCTGCATCAAATTGTAGTACCAATGTGTAGTATGACATCCGTTCAACTGTGCTTCCACCATTTTCTTTGACTTTCCTGCTTGTTGCACGATGCTAGCATTCATTTGATTAATGCCATCTTTTGGGTGAATGTCATACTTAAAAAATGTATAATATAGTATAATATATTGAATTTTATTAAATATATTTATTATAAGGACATGGCTTACACAATTATGAAGACTGCTAAGTCTGAGGATCGGATGTCAGCAAGTTGGAGACCCAGGAGGAAGCTGGATTCAGTATGAGGGAAAGTTAATAGGGGTAATGGGATACATAAGGGCTATAAAACTGAACATATCACCAAACCAGTCTTGAAAATGCATCTGAGTCTTATGAGAAGTGCTGATGATCTATGTAGAGAAGCTTTTGTTAGAAATGAGCCCTGGTCGTCTGTTGAAGTGTACTGATACTACTACTCCAGGAAAGAGTGATAAGAAATGTATAATAGCAGCGAATGTATCGTGAATACATACAACATAATTAAAAACCTTCACACTATCTGGTTTCAGTTTCTCTCTTCCTCTTCTCTCTTTCTTTCATTATCGTTCTGATGATACCTGGTTTGCAAATATTCTTCAAACATTACGTAAAATGTTAAATGCATAAATAAAGGAATCAAATAAATATAGACAAATAAAATTAAAATAAAGAATACATCATTTCAGGAAATACCAGGCCAGTGCTCTGCATTCTCAAATATTTTGAATCAAGTCTTTACTTTCTCACATTTTTTTTTCTATTAGATGTTATTGTGATGTGTGGCCCTCAATTCTACTAAAATTTTCCCCAATGCTAAATCAAAGTACTAGGGGCTTGCCATCGCCTGCATCCATACAATATTTTTCTGATTTATGTCATTATACATATGCTGCCAATATTGTTTGGAATAAAATGGTCTCTATTATCGAATTCCAAAATCATATATTCAGCTTCATGTCACCCCTGCATAAGTATTCTCTTGTCCACCACTCTTTACAATATAAACTGAAACCTCATAAACATATTTTTATTCCTCCAACTTAGATGCATTGTTCACTCAGGAATTCTCTATACATTCAAGTTCTTTTGATCGGAAATCTTCATCCTCAAGAGTCAGTTAAAATATGACCTCTTGTTGAGATTATTCTGACAATTCAGGGTGAAACCTGAGTCCTCTCTGTTATTGAGGAGATACGTTTTCCCTTAATACTAATCCAACTAGATTGTATTTGTGGGATTTGGTTTTTCACTCTAGCATGAGTTGCTTGAAAAAAAATGTCTCATTTCCATAGTCTTGATGTTTATATTAGACCCTCTGAAATGGATAAAAAAGCTGACACTAGTACTAATAAAAGTTTTCTTCAACAATCAATGATTAGTCACCAGCTATGCCATGTGCCTCAGGTGCCCAAATCTTTGCTTTAGACAATCTACAACATTCTTTTCGGTCTGCAGATTAGGAATTTGACTGAACTTCCTTCTGCTTCATTGTTCTTCCCCTCTCAACCTAGAGTGAGGGGAAATGAGCAGGAAATAAATGAAATGTAAGTTGTGTTCTGTCTCTTCAGTAGTGACCCTACTTATGTATGAAAATACACTCAGAGGTACTCTTCCAGTATAAAAACTTCCTCTCACTTGTCATTTTCAAAGATGGTTGCGAGGCACAAAGCCTTAAATACAGTTTGATCAGGCCAGTAGGGGAGATCTTACTCTCCCTGGGACTTTTTCTTTTCCCCCAGCCCTTTTATCTGAACCAGTTGCCTTTTCTCAAGCATTGTGTATTGTAGTGTTTCTTTGCACAGGGAGTAGAACAAATTCATCATACTCATGCTACCAAATATGCATCATCACATACAAATCTAATTTTGTTACTGTTATGTATACATTGTCCTACAGGGATACAGATGCTACACGCAGCAGGAGAGATGCTGTGGAAGGCAATAGAGCAGGAGTTCAACCTGCTGTAAGTAAGAGGTTAGAAAGTACTTTAAGAGCTGGGCTCGGTGGCTCAGCCTGTAATCCCGCGCCTTTGGGAGGCTGAGGTGAGTGGATTGCCTGAGCCCGCAGGTTCGAAACCCGCCTGGGCAGCGAGACCTCATCTCTACAATAAATCAAAAAAAAATCAGCCGGGCGTGGTAGCGCGCGCCTGTAATTCCGGCTACTTGGAAGGCTGAGGCTGAAGGATCGCTAGAGCCCAGCAGGTGGAGGCTGCGGTGGCCGGGAGCGGCCACTGCACTCCAGTCTGGGCGACAGAGTGAGACTCCAACTCAAAAAAAAAAAAAAAAAAGAAACTACTTTAACATGAATCAAGGCCAAATAGTTTCCTGCATGAGCTGGAAAATATGAGGACTTTGCCTCATCAATAGAAAACAGAGTGATACCAGCTCAGTAATAGATTTCCTTCAGGAGAAGTTCATAAAAAAAGACCACCAAGTGAACAGTGGGATAACAGTGAATGTCTTTAAACACAATACAAGACATTTTGTATGCTATAGTATAGTTTCGACTGTCACATGGGTAAGTAATTTAGCATATATAACCCTTAGTTCTTTCAAGTATACTAATAGCATATTCAAAATAAGACATACATACTCATTTGGAACCAAAGCATTATGAAAACACGTGTGTAAATACATGCCGTTTTCAGTTGGCATTTATTTTTATATAAAATAAGGTAACAATCCAAACTATGGAATGTTATGAGGGTGTAGGAAGTTTTATAATTTTAAAGAAATATGTACCTTTTTGGAAAGCCAAATGACATTTTATAAAAATAATTGATAAAATATTCATTTATTTTTTGCCACATCATTCAAATTCTAGGAATCTACCATAGGAGAATAAGTATAATTGCGTTCACATTTTAATAGATGATGATGATGTTCTTTCCAGGTTTATTTATAATAGCAGGCAGCATAGTTGATGTAAATGTTTAAAGATAGAGAAATGTTTGAATAACTGATATCATGATTATGTAAATGAGTATCAGAAAATATATCATATTTAAAGAATAGTATAGAAGAAATTATAATTGGGAAAAATATATATTATAGTGAATTTTAAAAATTACTATTTCTAATATGTGCATATTTATGCATATAAATAAGCATTAGTGTATATTTCTGTATAGTAGGTTAAGAGTTATCTCAATTTTCTTTCCCTTTCTAATATTTTCCAAATTTCTATAGTGACCTGGTGAGTTTTAAAATCAATTTGAGTTAGAAACATTAAACCTAAAATTGGAGCCAAAGTTCAATAGAAGCTGACACATTTTGAGACATTAGAAATATGATTACATAGGAAGCCAGTTTCAATAGTTTGGATTCATTCCTAGAATGGACATTTTTTAATGTCTTGCATAGTAGTGTAAAATTTCTCTATTATAATCTCTTCAAGATAGAGACTGAGAATAAAATACACATACACATGTGTGTATACACACATATTTTAAAGTATTACTGTATTATTCTGGATAACAGTATTCTTTTTAATAATATACATTTTTCTAGGTTGTACTATTTTTGATAGCTTTGTATTATTCTGGATAATAATATTGTATTATTTTTAACAATATTTATTGTTATTCTGAATAAAATCTGTATATGTTTAAATTTTTGCTATTATAAAAATATGCTGAGTACTGTTGATAGCAAACATGAATTCTTCACATGTAGTTACAAGAAGTTAACATTTGAGCAAGAAGCAGTGTCATGGTTTGGAGATGGTCATCATTCCCATTTAGACCACCTTCATCAGGGTTTATTTAGTCAACACCTCTATTTTTCAAAAAAAATGTAGTGCTTATGTGATTGCCACTGACTCATGCTCAGTGTTTTATGAATTGTCTAGAATAAGGAATATGAAATGACATCAATAAATAGAAGTTAAACATATCAACATTTTTAGTCTGGTCATTGTATCCAACTCAATTATTCAATAGTATGTCCATTAGGAGTGAGAAACAACACAGTTATTTGAACAAGAAAAGTCTAAGATTAAAAATGATTAATTCTGTAACAGAGGATTGGAGTAAAGAGGTATAAGCTAGTAAGGACTAGAAAGAAGTAAAGAAAACTTTAGAGAATATGGGAACACAGATATAAGGTACAGTCACTACATCAAAGACTAGACTGGAGCACACAAGACCGCTTGCTCTTCCCCAGAACATAGATTCAGCCTTTTTGAAGAGGGTACAGCCAAGACTCACTGAATATTAGAGAGGTGTCTGGTTCTGTGCCAGCAGAACTTGATGGAAATCTGCTCTCTAGGGTGTCAGAAAAAGGATTCATGGGAGTATATTTCACTGGTGACTCAGTTCTGTGGATGACCACGTACTGAAGAATCTGGATGCTGGTGAAGTTGCCCACATTGTGGAAACCAGAGCTAAAGAAATCCTGATGCACGGAAGGATACAAACACTAGAAAAACTGCCTGTTTTGCAGAAACCAAGCTCTTGAGGGAGCCACCCTGATGAAGATGGTTAGATAGGAATGGCGACCATCTCCATGATATGTAGTTGGACAACTCAGGCTGCTACTCTGGAAAAGTTAAGAGGAGGTATTTGTCTTCAATGTTTAAAGGTTTGTTAAATGTCTGAAGAATATAATTTACTATATAATTTCATGGAGGAAGATGTGGGTAGTATTTATAGAGTGACAAATATTACTGTAATTATAAGGAAAGGTTTCTAATAACTGGATGGGTTAAAATGAAGTAATAACTTCTCTAGCATTAGAAATGTTGGAATTCAGAGTGCCTGAATTCCCTTATATATTATTGAAGGAAAATTTGTATTATAGTGTAGATTCCACTACAATAATTGTTCAGTATGAAAATTATGAACCTATACATCCCTTACCATAATGTGACTGACAACTATGTCATGTAAAGTAGCTTATGAAGCATTTTATCTTTTATTTTTTGAGTTGAGGTCTCACTAGCTCTCCTGGACTGGAATGCAGTGACACAATCACAACTCAGTGCAACCTCAACCTCCTGGGCTCAAGCCATCCTTCCATCTCAGCTTCCTGAGTAGCTGGGACTATAGGCGTGGACCACTATGCTCAGCTATTTTTCTTTTTTTTTTTGTCTCCCTATGTTACCTGGGTTGGTCTCGAACTCCTGGTCTCAAGCAATCTTCTGGTCTCAGTCTCCCAAAGTGATGGGATTAGAAGTGTGAGCCACTGTGTCTAGTCTTATCTTTATCTTTCAAGAGGTTTATACATAATTTCACAATTTAGTTAATATGTATATATTTCTTCTGATCATTTTAGTGTATGTAGGTCAGTTAAAGGAAGGGTGTTAATTCAAGTGTAGTTTTACTTTATGTGAACTATATAGCAACAACAATCAAATCACAGCAAAAGACTCATTTCAGATTTATGTAATAAGATATCACAGTGCAAAGACAAAGCTTTATTTCTGAATATTAAAATATTGGTATAATCTCATATATAAAATTATTTTTATTTAATTACTCTATATTATTCTGCTATCTTTGTTGGAAAAATAGGCACCAATGGAGCTATGAGACACATAAGCTACTGCTTAAAGCATTAGCTAACACCTCAAGCACAACAGTGTTTGACTAAACTTTAGAAGTAATTTAAGGATACTAAATAAAAGGAACTAAGCTGGCATCTGTCCCAGGAACTGGAGTGACATGAAAGCTTCATTGAACACAATCAGTCAAGAATCTGATTTCACTTTTCGTCATTGCCACTTGAGCCATTTTAAATCCTTGTATCATTCTTGAGTATTGGTGCATTTCTAACTTTTATGGCAATGCACCATTTTATGATTCGACAGTACTCTTATGGACTGCCCTTAAATGTTCTTTAAATTTTTCCTATTTCAATTTCAAATTCAAAAAGTTAGCACTTTTTCATATAAAACTATCTGTTTAAATTAAGTCTTCTGTACTAAACTAAGCAAGTAGGGTTTTTTGCATTTGTTTGTCGAGTTGTTCCATATCAATGCCCAACTTAGTAATTCAGGGCCCACAAAAATGTTTCTAAACTGTATTTCATGCACCCATGTAAGTACTTACTAACTCATATAAATATTTAATCTTTATCTAGTGGTTGTTATATGATCCCAAGTTTTGTCAAATGCTGGTTATATAAAAGCCACAATTATGTTTGCTGTCTTTTTCCTGATTAGAAAATCTCATCTAGTTTGAAAAATTGTCCTACTGACTGAATTACAGAAAAATGGTGATAGAGGTGTTATGTCTACTTTGCTATGGATTAGAAAGAAAAATATAAATATGGCTAGGGTCAGCAGGCCAGGATATCATTTAAACAAACTTTAAGTAGACTAATAAGAGAAAGCATAGCACATAGGAAACCTATGCATAAACGACTTTGCATGAAGAATATTATAGCTTCATTTGGTCTGTTATGGTTGGAGCCTGAGATAGAAGTGAGAAAATAAGATAAGATGAATCCAGAAATGTACGTAGATGTTAGAAAGTGAAATACCACCAACTCTGGACTAGACCTAAAACAGTATTACTTTTTCCAAGTATTTATACAAGGAACAACCAATATTTAAATTTTATGCTAACAATGAACAAGTAAAGAAAAAAATCCTTGAAATCATCTTCAACTCCTTTCCACATTTTTCCTCTGCATTCATATGTGTCATAATGATTACAGGATGCAGATGGCACACTCAGACTGAATAATTTAGAAAACATTTAAGAAAGAGATCATGTAAAAGGGGAAGCAAGGGACAGAGGCAGCCATAGAAATAGTGTTGTGTCCCTGGACAAGTTAGATGTAGGGATAAACATGGCATGGACCTTCAAGTAAGGTGAAGAGTCAAGTGAGGGATAAAGATGGGGAATGTATGACCCGAACACTCTTCATCTTACCACTTTATCTCTTATTAACAGTAAGAGTGCTTCCCTTCTACCCACTAGCTGAATTATTATTGTCTAAATGTGTCCTCCTAAAGTTCATATATTGAAAACCAGACCCCAAGATGTGGCTATTAGGATATGGGACCACTGGGAGGCAAATAGATCATGAGAGCAAAGCCTTAATGAATGGCATTCATGCCTTTATAAAAGAGACAGCAGAGAACTAGCTAACCCTTTCTGTCATATGAGTTTACAGTGAAAAGACCATTGTGTAGGAACTTGGCCTTCCTCAGACACTGAATCTGCTGGTGCTTTGATCTTGGTGATTCCAGCCTCCAGAATAGTGAGAAATAAATTGCTGCTATTTATAAGCGATTCGAGTTATGGTATTTTGTTATAGCAGGATAGATATATTAAGACAAGTGGTCTATTGATCATAATAGTCCATTCAAATATGTCGAACCTGCTAGAAGATGGTGGAGAGTAGTCTACAGGGGCAAAAAGAAAACAACTAGTGTTCCGTCTTACACAACATCCAAATCAATAATGTTTAAATTTGCCTCTGAACTTTCTTTATTATCTTTGCAAAAATATATATGTATAATTAAGAATTTAAATTTTATTGCATACAAAAATGGAGTTCATTGACGTTTCCTAAAAAGAAAACAACATGCTTAGATTTGTATTTTTAAATTAGCATGTATAATATTTATATAAGGCGAAGGATATATGAAACCAAAAGTCCAAAGAAATGAAAATACATACATAGTTTAAACTATGTAAGTTGCAGTAAGGATGGATAACAAGAAGAATAGGGAAGATTACCAGGAGCTAAGTTAAATGGAGTTTACTAAATAGTTTTGTGTCTATGTCTGAATGAGAGTATGTCTGTGTGAAGGATCGTGGTGTTAGTAAAGTATGAAATTAAAATTGATTTCAAGGATTCATCTTGGATTTATTGGTCATGGCATTGACCTAAATGCAGGAAAATAAGTGGTTCTTGGAGAGATGAAAGTAAGTTCAGTTGGGATGATGAATTTGAGATGATAATGAAATGTACAGATGGTGATCAGCATTAAGTAGTCGGAAGTATGTTTCTAAAACTCAAAATAAGGGTTTGAACTGAGATATAAATTGAAGAGGAAATTACAAAACTGGAAAAGATTGCTGAGGGAGATCTACTGTAAAAAAAGGTGTCATATTTGTATCATTCACATTTCCAAAATACTATATAAAAGAAAACGAAATAAAAGGTGTGATGATTTAAAATAAAAAAGTATAAAACTTTCATCACTCAAAATGACACATTTGTGTAAAGTAGAAAATCTAGAGGAAAATAAATTGCTACTATATCCAAAAAGTAAATTTAGCAATGTGGTAGAGCACAAAATCAATTATATGTCTCTGTGCTAACAATTAAAAAAAATGGAAAATGAAATTTAAAGAGTACCACTGACATTAGTATTCAAAGAAATAAAATACTTGCAATTATATTTCATGGAAGTTGTTCGATATTTTTGCATAAAATTCTATAAAATATGGTTGAGGTAAATTTTTTTAAAGTCCTCAATAATAGAGAAATATACCACTTTCTTTTAGAATATTTTTTTTTAGAATTGAAATCCTAAACATTACTAGGTGTTCTCAAGATGCTTTGTAGATTCAATGAAATTCCAAACAAAATCTCAATTTTTTTGTAATTAATGACAAACTGACTCTAAAATTTATATAGAAATACAAAAGCCTTAGAATAACCAAAATAATCTTGAAAAAGTAAAATAAAATGGAAATTTCCTCTTTTGGACTTCATGTTTTACTATTAAGTTACAATAAACTGGAAATTATGAAGTTACAAAAAAGACAAATGGATCAATGGAATAGGGTAAATAGTTAAAACTAGGTGTCCATATATATGATCAAATCATTTGTTTCAAGGACATTAAGATAATCTAAAGGAAATTATTTTCAACAAACGGTGTTGGAATCAGTGAATAACCATATGAATACAAAACTAATCAAAAGTTTGACCTCTATCTCATACAATACATAAATTCTAGCTTAATCATCTTGAACTCCCACTTAATATTCAACTTCAAATATTACAGCTAAAGGCAAAAAAAAAAAGTTTTCTAAAAGAAAACATAGAATATACTTGTGCCATAAGATATGTATAGTTATTTTTAACATCAATTTAAAGATTTATGTTCATCAAACTCCTCTAAGGAAGTAAATTGACAGCTAAAGACTAGAAAAAAATATTTTAATGCCTGACAAATTACTTGCATCAAATACACACACACACACACACACACACACACACACACACACACACATATCATGTATATATTTTAAAAATCTCTTCCAGTTACTTAATAAAATTGCTAGCAATGCAAAGTAATTTTCAATAGTCTTGAATTGATACTTTCCAAATAATGGTAATTGTAAAAAAGTTAAAAATACATGAAAAGTTGTTTTATATCATTATTCATTAGGGAAACACTATTTAAAACTGAGATGAAATAATACCACACATACTACCAAATGACTAACACCAAAAAAGGCACCATCCAATTTTGTCAATGATATGAAGCAAACAGAAATCTCAAACATTTTTTGGCAGAATGTAAAATGGTACAACTACTTTGGAAAAATTTGTCAGTTTTGTAAAAATTTAAATAGATTTATTCTGTGACCAGCAATTTCATTCCTATGTATTTACCTAAAATAAATGAAAAGGTATACCTATAAAAAGCATTGTGACATAATATTTATTGTATTTTTATTGATAATTGTCTTAAACTGGCAGGACTCAGATATCTAAATAATTGCCTTAAACTGGCAGGACTGACAGTAAAATGCATAAGCAACTATGGTACATCCATCCTTTCACTAGAATATTCTACAATTCAGATAGCAAACTACTAACACTCTGTGACAATATAGACATAGCTCAAAAAGTATATGCTGAATGAAATAAATAAGACACAAAATGGTATATTTTATATTTCATATGAAGTTCTAAAAAAGGTAAATAGTGACTGTTATCAGATCAATAGTTGCCTAGAGTTGGGAGTGGAATTGGCTTAGAAATAACACAAAGAAACACTTTGAGATGATAAAAATTATCTGTATTTTGATAAGGTATGTATTACAAAATGTATGTATCAGTTAAAACTGATCTAACTGCACACTAAATATCTGTTCACTGCATTGTATGAAAATTACACTTCAAAAAATAAAATTAAATGGACATTTCATAGTTTATTTGGTCTATCTTACAGTATATAAGAAGAAACACAAAAATACTTCTTATATCTTGTGGGTGGTTTATTAGTCTGTAGAATGAAATGATACTCTTATTGTAAAGCAAATACTTGTTATTGTGAAAAATTATGACATGGAAATTCAGAATATGTTAAGTACCTAGAAGTCATTACTTGTACACATGGTTGGTATTATTGTTTGATATAATAAATCAGATACAATTAGATGAAGAGAAGAAGCATAATGATAGACTGATTGTCACTAAAATATTCTCTCACATTTGAATTAAATACTAAAAAAGCAAAAGTAGTAAGAATAAACCATATATCAATGTGTTTTTGAAATTGTATTCAAATATTGGTTTATAATTATGTATAATTATAAATAAACTTTAATTTTAAAAAACAATATGGATTCCAAACTCAAAATACACCATAGAAGCTGGAGGAACTCAGCATTTTAAAAATAGTTTTTAAAAAGAAACTCTAATATTCTGTTATATATTTCATAGTAGATGGCAAAGAAATAGAAAGTATAATTAAAATTATTATAATTTTTTCTCCATAAGCAAACAATAAATTTATCATGGGATTGGCATTATTAGCTTTGAGGTAAAGTGTTATGTTAATCTTTGATTGGCTTTATCATTACAAACTATATATCTCCTAGCCTGTTTATTTTCTGCAGTTTTACAATAGTGTAATAATGCATGCCATTAGTAATTATCCATTATTAGATACACTTTATACCCAGAAACTAAGAACTTTGAGAGGACAATATTAGCAGTAGTAGACAACTTCAAATACACAAGATAAAGAAGATATTGAGGACAAATTTTAAGGATATATTTGAAGTGCCAGTAAAAAAAGCAAAGCAAAACAAAACAGATTTGGAATTATCTCACCTTTGCCTCTGCAAATAATGTTTCTAATTGAGAGGTAACAGAAAGGCAAACAAGTTCATCACTAGCTGTCATTGTAAATTGTATATGTCAACTTAATTGAAACACAGGGTGATTAAATAACTGGTCAAACAATATTCTATATTGAATAATATTAACATTTGGATCTGTAGACTAAATAAAGGAGATTGTCTTCCCAGGCATGGTTGGGTCTCAACCTAACAACTGAAGGTTTGAATAGAAAAAAGAAAAAAAATGCTGACCCTTCCATAAATAAGAATAAACTCCTACAGTCTGACAGCTGTGAACTGTGTCATCAGTCTTTTCTGACCATCACACTTGAACTGATGTATGACCTTCTCTTGTGTCTTTTGCCTGCTGACTTCATACTAGAACTACATTGTTGGCTCTTTGGGTCTTCAGGCCTTCTTCGTGGGTCTCTAACTTGTAACCGCAGGTCCCAGAATTTCTCAGTCTCCATAATCTTATGATCAAGATTAATAAACCAGGCTCGGTGACTTAGCCTGTAATCCTGCGCTTTGGGAGACTGAGGTGAATGAATTGCCTGAGCCCGTGGGTTTGAGACCCGCCTGGGCAACTTGGTGAGCCCTCATCTCTACAATAAATAAAAAATTAGCTGGACGTGGTAGCGCGCACCTGTACTTCCAGCTACTTGGAAGGCTGAGGCGGAAGGATCGCCGGAGCCCAGCAGGTCGAGGCTGTGGTGGCCGGGAGCAGCCACTGCACTCCAGTCTGGGTGACAGAGTGAGACTCCAACTCAAAAAAATAAAAATAAAAAAGATTAATAACTCCCTATGTAGATATATACATTCTGTTCTATTTCTCTGGAAAAATCTTAATGAATACAGTGATAATATTTTGCAATAGAAAAATCCTGTGCAAGATATGAAAGAGAAAGCTTGTCTGCCTCTCAATAGCAGATTTAGGACACTTTTGTCCCTTGTACTTTCTACCTCAAAACAGATTAATAGATAAAATTTGAGTCTATTTTACTACTCTACACAAATCATAGGAAGGATGCTAATGGAAGTTAAAACAGAAATGAGAGAGAAATTTAACTGATTATTTGAACAGAGGGAATCCACGATATCAGAAACATTCTAGTGCTCTTTAGAATAACTGTAGGTCAAGCACAGTGCCTCAGGCCTGAAATCTCAGCACTTAACGGAGGAGGCAAGAGGAATACTTGAGCCCAAGAATTCAAGACAAGCCTGGGCAACATAACAAGGCCTCATCTCTACAAGATATCAAAAATATTAGCTGTCTGGATGTGGTGGTGCACGCTTGTAATCCTAGCTACTTGGGAGGCTGTGGTGGAAGGATCACCTGAGCCCAGGAGGTCAGGGCTAGGGTGAGCCATGATTGTGTCATGCATTCCAGTCTGGGTGACACAGTGAGACTCTGACTCAAGGAAAAAAAAATAGAATAACTGTAAAGTTTGTTCAGACATATATGTTGACTCACTGCAGCTATCCGTCCTTCAGAGTTACACCTTAGGAAAGTTATTAAATAATAGAGGACCTGACTTTTATGTAAGTCATTTTGAATGATGCACATGTCCAAATTACAGGAGATAATATAACAGTTATAAACTTGCTACCCAGATTAAGAAATAAAGTTTAAGTCAAAGTCCCCTATGCATCTCTCCTTATCTGTCTTCTTTCTAGAACCATGTAAAATTGGGAATACATCAATCCCATACGTGTTTTCAAATGTTAATACATAGTTATCACAAAACAACACATAGCATGGGTTTGGTTGTTCTTAAGCCATGAAGTGAATTTTATTATATTGCCTTTACCCTTCTGCAATGTGCTGTTTTTCACTCGAATTTTATTATATTGCCTTTACTCTTCTGCAATATGCTCTTTTTCACTCCATCCTGTATTTGTGAGATCTTTCCATGTTGACACATGCTGCTTCCAGTTCACTCCTTTTCTCCACCTTAATTTTGTCTAACAGTTGATAGGGATAAGATGGTGAACTTCCATTTTAATCATTTTGCCTTTTTTCTTTTCTCTTTTAGTGAAATTGAAAGTACCCTGATGAGTATTTCAGGCATTTTCTGGGTGAGAGAACTGACTTTGGCAGGAGTTTGTATGCCACAGTTGTTTTCCCCTTTCAGAACTGAGCTGAAGTGTTAATTACTTATTCCAACTGGCAGTCTTGCAAAAATTTCTTTGAAAGCAAGGGCTGAAATTGTGGAGATAGTAGCTGTGAAATAAGAGCATGGCAACCCACATTTATACCAAGCAAGGTAACAAAAACAGACTAGGGCAGTATCCCTAAAACGGACCCAAAGTCTTTAACAGAACAAAAGAAAATGTGCACAGATCCAAAAGTGAATAGTAGTGGTATAGATGGTGCAAGCGTCTATCGTTCTGCCGTTTAATCCAGATAGATCTTTTCGCAGCTCACAGAATGTCAAAAATTCTCTGGCCTCTGTCTGTATGTCCAGATAGTGTATGCTTTCTGTGCATAAATACAGTGATGCTAGCAATAATAGCATTATTTGAGTACTTATTCTGAGCCCAGCAGCAATTAAACATTTACATATAACCAGTTTTTTCTTCACAATAATCCTGAGATTAAAAACTATTGTTTGTTTGTTTTTTTCAATTTACAAGTGAAGAGCGTGAGCACAAAGAAATAAACTACCCAGCTCAATAATGCAAACCTTTAAAATAAAAAGTCAAAATTAAAATACAATATCTGCTGATTTTATTCAGATATTATTGACTGACATGCTGCTACTTGCCATTTCTGTTAATTTCTAAGGAGTAATTCCATACTGTAGGAATAATCTCACTTAGAAGAACTTTCAACCTACTCAAATACAGGTTCCTTAAGTATTCTGAAGACTGAGTCAGTTCTCCCAGATATACTAAGATAAAGTGAAAAGAGTATGAACTTGATTATAGATGAATTTGTTTTAAGTATATCTTTACCACTTGCTAGCATTGACCTTCAATTTTCTCATTTTTAGAATGGAATAATTGTAGTGCATTGCTGTGATAACTAAATATGTTAATGTATACAAAGTTGTTTGGGGTGGGGTTTGTGGAATTAGATGTGAGACTCAAAATTGAGAACAGAATGTGCAAAAGACCCAGTGTTGTTAGTTTAGGAAGCTATCAGCTGTTGAGTCGGCTAAAATCCCAAAGATAATGTGAGAGTAGCATTTCAACAGAAACAGTCTTACCATCATCTCTATTAGTACCTCAGTGAGAATAAGTGCAAAAATGGAAGGAGGTCAGGGACAGTTCTTGAAGCAATTATCTCACATTTTCTTCTATAAGGAAGAAGAGAGGGCACATCAAGAGAAGACCTCCTGATGTCTATGATTGCCTCTTTGAAGTCCATAGTTTATTCCCTGGTTAAATATCTGCTTATTCACTGAATATGCTGATTCTTCTCAGAACTTCCAGAGATGGACAAGAACAAGGACAAGACTTGGCAGATGGGGTAAGCAGAAGAAGAGAGGGCAAGGACACTCACCACCAAAACCCAATTCCAACGAGTCACAGATAATCTATCTCTTCAGGGTTGTGAGCCATTAAAAGAAGTAACTATAGCTTTGTAGAAGACAAACCCAGCACAGAGTCAAGAGACAAATGTCTCTTAATTGGTCACCTAATTTAATGTGGCACTCCCAATCAAGGTAGTCAGAAATCTGTTCAAACTGTCAATGAACAAGTAATGCCTAGTTAGACAACTGAAGATTCTGTCATCAACAGGGCTGTCTTATGCCACCATTAGTCTAACTGAAGTCATAGAAAATGAATTAGAATTCCTCTGAGTATACTTCCAGTAGGGGGATTGAGGGGTTATATAGAAAGTCGATTTTTTGATCTTTTAGAAAACGTCAAACTGTTTTCCACAGAGATTGTACATGTTTACACTTCCACCACCAGTGTAGAAGTTTCCCTGCATCCTCTCCAGCATCTGTTGATTTTTGAGTTATTGAAGACGGCCATCCTGACTGGAGTTAGGTGGTATCTCAGTGTAGTTTTAATTTGCATTTCTTTAATGACTAGTAAGGCTGACCATTTTTTCATGCATATGTTGGCTGTCTGTATATCTTCTTTTGAGAAGCATCTATTCATATATACTTTTCCCACTTTGTACTGGGACGTCTTTTTTTCTTTTTTGCATGTTTAGTTCCTTGTAGATCCTAGATGTTAGGCCTTTGTCAGATGTACAGTTGGAAAATATTTTTCCCCTTCCTGTGGGTCATCTCCCTGCTCTCTTGTTGGTTTCTTTGACTTTGCAGTAACTTGGAACTCAAATCAAAGTACCCACACTATAAGAAATAAGATAAACAAGAGGGACCTCATCAAACTGATGTGCTTCTGCAAAGTAAAAGACACCATCAAGAGAGTAGGGAGACAGCCTACAGAATAGGAAAAAATATTTGCCAACTGTATATCTGACAAAGGCCTAACTAACATGTAGGATCTACAAGGAGCACAAACGCACTGAAAAGAAAAATCTAACAGTCCCATTACAAAGTGGGCAAAAGACATGAATAGACACTTCTCAAAAGAAGTCGAACAGCCAACAGGCACATGAAGAATTGCTCAGTCTCACTAATCATCAGAGAAATGAAAATCAAAACCATATTGAGATATCATAACCCCAGTAAGAACGGCCATCATTAATAAAGCAAACAACAACAGATGCTGGTGAGGATATGGAGAAAAAGGAACGCTTCTACACTGCTGGTGGGAATGCAAACTATTGCAAGCACTTTGGAAGACAGTGTGGTGACTTCTGAAGAACTAGAAATTGACCTTCCATATGACCCAGCAATTCCCCTATTGGGAATATACCCAGAGGAACTGAAATCATTCTACAAAAAATATACCTGCAAACCCATGTGTGTTGCAGCTCTATTCACAATAGCAAAAACACGGAACCAACCAAGCTCCCCATCAAAGCTGGACTGGATTTTAAAAATGTGGTACATAGCCGGGCTCGGTGGCTCAGCCTGTAATCCCGTGCCTTGGGAGGCTGAGGTGAGTGGATTGCCTGAGCCTGCGGGTTCGAGACCCGCCTGGGCAACTTGGCGAGACCTCATCTCTACAGTAAATCAAAAAAATTAGCCGGGCGTGGTAGCGCGCGCCTGTAGTTCCAGCTACTTGGAAGGCTGAGGTGGAAGGATCGCCGGAGCCCAGCAGGTCGAGGCTGCGGTGGCCGGGAGCGGCCACTGCAATCCAGTCTGGGCGACAGAGTGAGACTCCGACTCAAAAAAAAAAAAAAAAAAGAAAGAAAGTGGTACATATACACAATGGAATATTATGCAACCATAGAGGAGGACATATGGACTTCACAGCAACTTAGATGGATTTAGAGTTTATCAAACTCAGTGTTCTATCACAGAAACAAAGAACAGAGTATCTTATGTTCTCACTCATAAGGCCCCTTGAACAATTATCATAATACTATAAGAAAGGGATTGATAATAGTAGGAAACTGCCAGGGGAGGATGGGTGGGATTGGCAGTTGAGGGAAATTGTCAGGGGAGGGAAGGGTACACCTCTTCAGCAAGGGTACCTGCATAATGAACATTTGTATACCTAACCCTGAATTGTACCCCACATCTTTAAAAATAAAATTTAAAAGAAATATATATATATACACACACACACAATATGTTTTTAAAAAGATACCTGCACACACATGTTTATTGCAACATTAATCACAATAGCAAAAACATAGAATCAACCGTGCTGCCCATCGAAAGAGGACTGGATAAAAAAAATGTGGCACATATACACGATGGAATATTACACAGCCATAAAGAAGGACAAAATTATGAACTCCACAGCATCTTGGATGGACTTCGAGTCAATAATACTGAGTGACCAATCACAGAAACAAAGAACTGAACCACATGTTCTCACTCATAAGCGAAACTTGAACAATTAGAATATTATAAGAAAGGGATTGGCAGTCGTGGGAACCTGCTGGGGAGGAGGCATACCTCATCAACAAGGGAACCTGCATAATGAACATTGGTATACCTACCCTGAATTGGACCCCACGTTTTTAAAATAAAAAAAAATTAAAATTAAAAAGAAAATGAACTAGAAAAGTAATAGACTCACCAAGGAACAGACCACGAATTTACGATAGAGATGATGTTTGTTTTCACTTACCAGCTTTCTTTTCACAACCTGAATGGTAAGCATAGGAATGTGAAGAGGCAGGTGAAAGCAGATTTAGAGCTCCAGCTATGCCCAAGGCTGTTCCAGTTTTCAATTCCACTTGCACCGGTGGGAATTAGAGCTGAGTGAGGAAAGCTTTGAAATAAAATGTGAATTTGAAATATAAAACAAACAGAGAAATTGTGTAAGATCTGAAAGTATTTTTTCAAAAATCTTAATTGCCTAAAATGTATGGAATTAAACTGAGGTGCTGTTAAGGATGTCAGTTACACAGTGGTAAAGGTGGGAGGATTGATGGAACATTGCTGGTAGCCACTACTGGAGAAATAACGTAAGTCTTCAAACACCTGCAAGTTAAAATTGCATACTTAATCAGTATGCCAGTTATTAAGCCATTGCTTTTTGCTCCAAACTTGGCTTTCTAGACTCTGTTTTGTATTGGTGGGACTTGGACTAAGGGCGCTTTAGTTTCTCATTCATCAGCTGACTCTTTGCAATATTCTAACAACAGGGAAAAATAGAAGGAGATGAAGAGATTGAAAAACTGAGAAGACACGTCTTCCTGTTTTCTCGTTATACCAGTCAGCATTGCCTCTGCAATATCCCTTCACCTTTTGGCTAAATCTAATTCTAGCTATTTGGATATTCCAGCCACAGCTGGGCAATGCCAGCTCTTTAGAGGTAAGAGTCATAGATCCATAGGACACCTTCTCTCAGATTTAAGTTCCTAATATTCCTCACCTCTTCCCTTTCTTCCCCCAACCTCAAGGGTGCCATTGGCTTCTTAAGAATTACTTTGGTAACTCAGTGTTCCTTTTGCTTTCCCAGTCTTTCAATACTACTTGAACCATTTTTAAATAATGATTTTTCTATTGAAATAACTGGTGTTTCTTTTACTTTCTTGATTGACCCCTGATTAATATAACAGGTTTAGTAGCTACAGCGTTAATAGATAGTAGATACTCAATAAATATGTCTTTCTGTTCCCTGACTGGAGGTGAAAATAGAAGTTGGTATTTTTCATTCCCCAGTGAGTATTTACTTGACTTATAAGATGGGAATGTTGTCTTCAAAATAGGGTTGTGGCAATTTTTACCCCTGAAATAACCTCTACATAAATATGTCTTCACTACAGATGTAAATATATTCTATATTTGCTATGATGTCACTATATAGACATACATATGAGAATATACACATACATATATATGCTTAGCACATGTGTATATTTATATGAGAGATTGCAAAGAAAATAGAGAGGCATTACTTTTACTAAGTGTAAAATTATGTTTGGTTTTCAGATTATTATACTGTGTGTTCATAGACAAGTGGTGTAGAAAGCCATATATATCATTGGATAATCGTGGATTTTAAGGTTCAAGTTTTAAAACCTATACCTGGTGACAGTAGCAATGTGCATTTCAATGTATTAAATGTTACTACTTAGGTCATTCTACAACCACCTTATAATTTAACCAATATATAATTACAAAATACGCTTTATAATTATGTCTCTGAGCATGGTACAGGTCTCCTGTCAGATGTGATGCCCTCCTTTTGTGCCATTGAACAGCCTGGTTACAACTGCATGAAATCTTTCTGGTTTAAGCATATAAATTTCTCAATATTAAATTTTTATGTACAACAGTTTTTTTTTGTTTTTTGGGGGTTTTTTGGTTTTGTTTTTTGGGTTTTGCTTTGTTTTGTTTGAGTTGGTGTCTCACTCTGTCGCCCAGACTGGAGTGCAGTGGCCGCTCCTGGTCTCTGCAGCCTCGACCTGCTGGGCTCCGGCGATCCGCCCGGCCCAGCCTTCCAAGTAGCTGGAACAACAGGTGCATGCTACCATGCCCGGCTAATTTTTTTATTATTATTTATTGTGGAAATGAGGTCTCACCAAGTTGCCCAGGCGCTCCTCGAACCCGCGGTCTCAGGCAATTCACTCACCTCAGCCTCCCAAGGCCTGGATTACAGGCTGAGCCACCGAGCCCGGCTGTACAACAGTTTTAATTCGACTTATTTTCTGCCTGAATTTATTTTTCTGTTACCTTATTATATTTTTTTCTAATTTTTCACCTTCCTTGATGAATAGCTCAGACATCTCCTGAAAATGATAAGGACACCCGTTGTTTAGCAAGGCTGAAATATCATTCTGTAACAGGAAGACAAATTTTTCTTATGTCACCCCCAATGAATTCGAAGTCTGTAATCTTTGAGCATTTTAGATTTTTGTACCTGGAACTCCTGGGTAACAATTAGTTTCTAACAATGTACTTCAATCTCCTTGTAGCAATCTCTGATCACTCATAATTTCATCTACTCATGCAGAACAATAATATAAAATGGAACAGATTTATCTTTCACCACCTGTAACCTTAAAGTGAACAAAGTTTTTGATTTCCTATCATTCTGAGACTTTTTACAACAGAAATAGATATTTACTTAACAGGTTGCAGAGGGCTGCTTTAAAAAAAGATGTGTCAACAGTATCAATGGATAAAACAAGAAGAAAGCAAAACAATAAAAAGAACATTGAAAACCAAAGGTCATTTGCCATCATATAAATCTATACTCAACTCCAAAAGACAGTCCAAATATACATATATGAGTAAATATGCATGTGTGCAAAATATAAAAGATTTTGTTTCATTTAGCACAGTTATATGGCATTAACTACTAGAATCTATTATAACACTTATGGGTATATGTGAACAACTGTTATTATTCTATCTTAACAAACAGTACATAGTGAGGTATGTGAAAGCATGTTCCCTCTCTCTTTTTTTTCATTTTTTCTTTTTTTGAGACATGGTCTCTCTCTGTCACCCAGGCTGCTAGGTTGAAGCGCAGTGGTGCAATTCCAGTTCACTGTGGCCTGGACCGTCTGGGCTACAGGGATTCTTGCACCTCAGCCTCCTGAGTAGCTGAGGCTACAGGCATGCCACCACTGCCAGTTACTTTTTGTATTTTTTGTAAAGTTGAGGTCTCACCATGATGCCCAGGCTAGTCTCAAACTCCTGAGTTCAAGTGATTTTCCCTCCTCTGGAAGAATCCCAAGGTTCTGGGATTATAGATGTGAACTACCACACCCAGCTAAAGTCATTATTCCTCAAACTCTATATACCTAGGGCCTAGCATGTAGTACTAATATTTTATATTTACAGTAAATTATATTTAGCAAATACATGTATTATTGACTATTGGCTAAATCTATAACCTGCCTTTTAATTCTTTGTCAGGTATTTATTAAGTACCTAATTTATGCCAGGTATCCTAAATAGAACATAAGAAAAACAGAACAACAAAAACCCTGATCAAAAATTCACTGCTTTCATAGTGCTTGTCTTCTAATTGGGTAGCCTTGACACTGTCATATACATAGGTGAAACATATATTGTATCAGATAGTAATAAATATCATTGGAAAGAATACAACAAGCAAGGTAGATGGAGCAGGTATACATGTATGTGCAATGTGTAAATTTTTAAAGGAATCAGGAAGATCTCACAGAGAAAATAAGCTCTCTAAAGAAATGGAAATAAAATGAGTTTTGTAAGGTGAAGGAAGAGGCAAATACAAAGATCTTGAGGTCTGAGTGTAGTCAGGCTTACAAGTCAGGAAGAGGCCTGTGCACCAGAAACTGAATGAGCAACAGGGGTGTATAGTCGAAGATATGATCGGAGTGCCAATTGGAACCTAGCTCTGTAATTTCCTGTTAGTATTATAATGACTATAACTTTCACTCAAAATAAATTTGAAAGTCACTGGAAAGTATTGAGCAGAGGAGACAATTCAGATTAAAGGTAGAAACAAAAGATTCAAGCAAAAGGATACTGCTTGACAAAAGGATAATAGGTGTAGTTACAAAAAATATTATATTCTTGCATGCTTATTGCCACAATATTCACAATATAAAAAACATGGAACCAACCCTACTGTGCATCAAGAGTAGACTGGATGAAGAAAATGTGGTACATCTATACAATGGAATATTGTACAACCATAAAGGATGACAAAATCAAGGCCTTCTCATCAAGTTGAATAGAATTGAAGACAATTCTTAGTGATCTATCACAGAAACAAAGTACCAAATACCACATGTTCGCACTCATAACTGAGACCTGAATATTAATCACAATAGTGCAAGGGAAGAGGGGACAGTCACAGGACACTGCCAGGGGAGGGAGGAAGAGGGGGCACATAACAACTCAAAGGGTACCTGACCCTAAACCAGGGGAAGTAAGGACCAGTTGGAAGCCCCAGCTTCACCTGCACATATATTATTTATGTACCTAATCCTGACTTGCACTCCACCTCTTTTAATAAAATAAAGTAAAAAACAAATGTTGTATTCTGTCTTGAAAGTAGTTCTTAGAGAATTTGCTGGTTGGTATCATGTGGGATATGAGGGGAGGAAATTAATCAAGGAATGCAAATTTAAGCTAACTATCCATGGATCGTCTCTGATGAACCTATCGTGTTTTACATGTTTTGTTTGTATTATCAATTTAATTTTGTAAAAGAAGTATTTTTCAGGAAAACTCACCATTTGTCTCCTTTTACAGATGAGGAAATTAAGATATCTAGAGAGGATATATCTTGCCCCAATCAGATGTTCACACGTGACAGATCCTGGATTCCAAGCGAGGGAGTCTGGCTCTGCTTTCTGGTTCTCAACCACAGGGCTGTGCTGCCTCTCTCGAGCGGCCTTTAGCTTGTTTGTTTTGAGAAATTGAAATGATGTACCTATTGTTGAGAAACATGTGCAAAACTGTAAAAGACTTTAGAGAGAAAATCGGGAATTTCATTTTGGAGATACTAAATTGAAGGTGTCAGAAAGAGAGTTGGGCTATAGGTGAAAATAGGGATTTAAGTTGTAAGGATTAAATTTGGCATTCCAGATTGTACATTTAAGTTAATAGGCAAGAGTCTCACAAGAAGTGAGTCCAGGGGGACTGTTACATTGCAGGGTCCAGTCTTTATTCTACCATTTTGTTTTTTTAAACCAGATCAAGGAAAAAAAAAATAACAGGGAAGAAAAAAGAGCATTTGAAGCATAATATTGTTGTGATATTAGAAAAGTGTCATTGGATATATTTTACTGATCTTCTCTTTGTTGTGCTTTTATGTAGTTTAAATGGTTAAGAATAATTGCAACCAATAAATACCTTCTTATTTCTTTTTATTTTAATGTATTAAAGTAAAATCATTTTAAAAATAAAATTAAATTTTCCACTTTGAAATTTATGGAAATGAAAGGAAAGAGCTCTTCTTTCTAACAATGATAAAATAATCTAAAAATAAATACATCATCTCACACAATGAACTAGCTAAGGGATTCAATATAAGGTTAATTCTTAGGCAACCTACATTAAGCAGGTATGTCACAGAAATATAAGAAAATCTGATTGCAGCACTATTTTATTTACCATACAATTTAATTGGCAAAAGAAGATGAAAAGCTATAAAATTAATGTGTAAAGGAAATTCTTTTTTATTTAACCAAGATATTATTTTACATACTCTACACCCGACATTGTTTAAACGCTTTACAAATATTAACTCATTTCACCCTCCTGACATTTCTCTATGGATAGAGATTCTATTATTACTAATTTAAAGATGAAGAATGTGGAGACACAGAAGTACTAAGTGTGCTCAGAGACAAACATCTAGCAAATGGTGGTACCAGGATTTGAACCCAGGAATACTAACATCAAATCCATATACACCAATACAGATTTCATCCATCTGAAAATTGTATTCTAAATGATCATTGATTTTTTTACATTCATTTTATTTATAATGTTGACAATTTGAGTAGAAAAGATTTAGGAAGATATATTTGCATTTTACTTGAGTATGCTCTCTCTCTTTTTTTTTTTTTTTTTTTTTGAGTTGGAGTCTCACTCTGTCGCCCAGACTGGAGTGCAGTGGCCGCTCCCGGCCACCGCAGCCTCGACCTGCTGGGCTCCAGCGATCATTCCGCCTCAGCCTTCCGAGTAGCTGAAATTACAGGCATGCGCTACCACGCCCAGCTGATTTTTTGATTTATTGTAGAGATGAGGTCTCGCCAGATTGCCCGGGCGGGTCTCGAACCCACGGGCTCAGGCAATCCACTCACCCCCGCCTCCCAAAGGCGTGGGATTACAGTTTGAGCCACCGAGCCCAGTTTGAGTATGCTCTTGATGATGTATTTATTTTGTTGAAGTTCAAGACAGCGATTGTATTTCCTAAGCTATTCTGGAGAGAGGACTTGCTTTGTGTAATGCTCTTTAAAAATTCTCATATTTATTCCCTCTTTACACTTTCTCCTTCCTGACTTTATCGTCCAGGAGAATGAGAAGAGTAGCTGTGATTAACTCCATTTTCTCTTTTCAGAAAAATTATCAATAGTTTGAAATGGAAAGAAATAAAGAGGTTTTTCAATCTAATTCCTTATTTTATTTCTTAGAAGGAAACTGAATCAGAACATAATTGAAATCCATTCAGATAACACTTGGTTTGGTGAGGACTTAATCAAGAACAGGTGCAACAAAAGCATTCTGTAAAGGCCACATAGTAAATATTCTAAACGTTTGGGGGCCACATGCTGTCTGTCCTTGAAATTATAAATATCATTCTTTGCTCTCAGGCTGCAAGTCTAATGGGTCATTGTCTGTTTCCCTTTCTTCTAAATGTGCAATTTTCAACAATTGGCAATTCCAATTTTAGATTGTGATTATAAATCTAAATCTAATTATTCCTTCTTTTCTCCAAATTCATTCCTTCCTTCCTTCCTTCCTTCCTTCCTTCCTTCCTTCCTTCCTTCCTTCCTTCCTTCCTTCCTTCCTTCCTTCCTTCCTTCCTTCCTGCCTTCCTTCCTTCCTTTCTCCTTCTTTCTTCTCTCTCTCTCTCTCTTTCTGTTGGAGTCTCATTCCAACAGAATGAAGCTGGAGTGCAGTGGCTCACTCCTGCCCACCCCATCATCAGCCTGCTGGACTCAGGTGATCATTCTGCCTTGGTCTTCTAGGTAGCCAGAACTACAGGCACGCCCTGTCATGCCCAACTAATTTTTTGATTTACTGTAGAGATGAGGTCTCGTCAAGTTGCCCAGGCTGTTTTTCCCAAGGGCTCAGGCAATCCCCTCACCTCGGCCTCCCGAAATGCTAGGATTCCAGGCTTGAGCCACCGTGCCCGGCCTCCATTCAAATTTCTACAAATATTTATTAAGCAGATATGACTTGCTGGGTCTTACCCTCAATGTTGAGGATACAATTGTGCATCATGTCGACCAAGGCTCTATATTTCTCCCCCTCCTGTAGAATAGAAAATGTAAAACTGCTAAAAGTAAATTGAAAAATATAAATTCACTTATTTATTGGTACAACGAAGAAAACAAAACAAAGCACTAGGATAGGTTGAACATGGAGGATGGGACCTGCTTTATTTGGGTAGTTAGGGAAAGCCCTTCTGAGAATATGTTATCCAAACATATATGAACATATCAGCAGAATAAGGAAAATGTCCATACTTAGTGCTGCTGGCTTTTGGCGAGTAGTCTAATACCAGAGGCTGGAACTTAGGTTTGCTTTTAAGCTCAGTCCTTTCTCTTGAGGAACCAACCTCCCAGTAACTGTCAATGTCAAATTTTTGCACTTGTAACCTGGGTCAAAAGATGCAATTAACAAAGCAACTGGATCAGAGTTGAAGTGTTCAAGAAACAAGCAAGACGCAAACTAATATCCTTGGACCATAGTTAATTGAGCAGGGTGATGATAAATGAGGTTGGGGAGGTAGGAATGACTCCATTCGGGGATTTACAATTTATTTTAATTGCAATGGTAAATTATTGCAGGATTTAAACAAGTGAGAAATATTATTAGATTCCTGCTTAAAAAAAATTACTCGGGGGAATGTATTATGGGAATGCAAGAGTGAAATTAGAAAATGTAGTTGTAATTCTTAAAAAATATTGGGCAGAGACATAAAAAATGCTCTGTGTTACATACTTTATTTTCAGAAATAAAGACATAAGGTCGGTTTTAAGAGTTACTATTTATTGTATATCCCAGGTTTCTCTTTCTTTTATTAAAAAATATAAGTCGGGCTCGGTGGCTCAACCTGTAATACCACGCTTTGGGAGGCTGAGGTGAGTGAATTGCCTGAGCCCGCGGGTTCAAGATCTGCCTGGGCAACTTGGCAAGACCTCATCTCTACAATAAATCAAAAAATTAGCCAGGTGTGGAAGTGTGCACCTGTAGTTCCACCTACTTGGAAGGCTGAGGCGGAAGGATCTCTAGAGCCCAGCAGGTCAAGGCTGCAGTGGCCAGGAGCGGCCACTGCACTCCAATCTGGGCGACAGAGTGAGACTCCAACTCAAAATATATAAATATATATATGGTCAATTCAAGATTAAGTATACAAGTAGGCATCACACAGGTAAAGTCTGAGCCTCCCTTTGGTCCCCAATTTGCTTGGTTTGAGATCAGATACCCTTATTGATGTTGTGTTCCTACCCCCACCCCACCCCAGTGGTCTCTCTTTTGAAAAGAAAAGGAAAGAGAACATTTTTGTAGTGTAAACATGAAAAATACATCAATAAGAGTTTCTCATTTTTACACAATTAGTGTTTTCTAAAACATTAGAAATTAGCAGATTCCAGAAACTCAGGTGATGATACATCAAGCCGTATTGATTTTATTTGGGTAATTAATTTGCGTGCCTTTATGAAAAACTATTTAATAATATTTGTATTTAAAATTGAAAAGTTCTAACAATAGCTAAAAGAACATTTGTGCACCAATGGCTCTTCTTTCCTTGAATCTATTGATTTCTAGTATAATGATAAGCATAATTAGTGCATTTTGTTTAAAAACTGAGGTTTGCTTGTTTGTCTTTCCAAAATTATGCCTTCATATTAAAAAGAAATAAAGAGGAAACAAATTAGGAAAGAAAAAAGAACACAAAAAAGAAAGTAATAGACAGAAGCAATATTAATCATTTCTGACAAAGATCATTACCTAAATTGCTGTTTATGTAGGGCATGTTTGTTTGAAGTACCAATAGGAAGCTAAGTTTTTGCATCTTGTCAGATGCATTTAGTTACATAATAAAAACTGCTTTTAAACCTGTGACTTGTATAGTGTTTTCTCCATTAGTAAGCCCCAAGCGATCTAACTGTGTCTATCCTCTTCCCCAGTACATTAGGATATTTTCTTTACACAGTAGTTACTAGCAGAGTGGTCTGTTCAAAAATCAAACCAGACCTTTAAACATGTTTGCTGAAAATTCTTCCATATAGTTCCTAAAACACTGAATAATTCAAACCCTGTACTCGAATGAGTTTATTTTCTCTACCACTCAAATCTCCCAGGTGCTACACATCACCGACCATTTCTCATTCCTTAAGTCTCAACTCAAATATCATCTTTTCAGAGAGCCTCCTGATCACCCTCATTCAGTCCTCTTTTACTCATTATAAGAGCATCTATTTTTGTTACTTTCTCCAAGGTCTACTTCAACCGGTGACTACCTTGTATGTGAATGTTTGCTATATTGGTTGCCTCCCCTCAGTGTTTGTTTCTCTAGTGGAGAGAACTTTGCTTACCCAGAACCTCTTTAGTCACTGCATAAAATGGATATGTCATAGACATTTGTCAAATGAATGGAGAAGTACAATGATAAGACTGAGAACATAGTATACATCGAAAAATCATAAGACATATTCATTGGTAGTATGTCCAATAGAAACAGAAAAATATTGAAAAACTTAGAATTTTGCTAAGTTAAATAAAATCCCATTTGTCTTCATGTCTAACACTGAGGAAATCCCTACCCTGCATTGATGAAGTGAAAGCCCTGATGTGTGGTTTCTCGGGAAAAAAATACAGTATTGTCAGCAAGTAAGTGCTATATAACTCTGCAGAATACCACCAGCATAAACAGATTTGGAAGGATAAGGTCAGAAGGTGGAGGCCAGTAGTAGAGAATAGGAAAATAGCTTCATTTGAATTAACAATTCGTATTTTTCAAAACACTGGAAATTAGTAGATAGTTGTTTCTAAAATCAGAAGTATTTGGCAAAGGCACTGAACAGTCCCTAAGGTCACATAGTAGCTATGTCCAGCAAAGTATGTGTGGTGTGATAAGAGCTTAGCCCTAAAAAGGAACCAGATATATAAGAATGCCTTGAACTCACCAATTAAGGAAAATGGAACAAAAGGTCAGATGTAGGAAAATGTTCGCTTCTCCCTAAAGTGCTGTTAAAAAGGACATCATAATACTTGCTAGTGGCACATAAGTGTACTTTTTCTGAGCAGACTCTATTCTAAGCACTTTGCACACGTATTAACTCAAATCTCACCATGATGCTGTGATAGAGTTTGTATTTTCATCCCTATTTTGCAGATTAAGAAATGTAAGCAGAAGGAACAGAGTGAACTTTCTCAAGGCCCTACACTGCTAGATGGTGGAGTTTGGCATCACACCAGGCAATGTCACCCTCTGCTGTGCTGTACTGCCTTGGTTGTTGGTTTAACCAAAATAAATTTTTTAAACAATTTTGTTGTGTGGCAAATAATGAGACTTAGGGATTTTAGCTACCTAACCTTACTCTTTGTGTTACTAAAATCATTATATAGATGGCAAAAAAAAGTCTCTGTATAAGATACGGGAAAAAGTTTCCAATAGCTCAAAGGCCGGTAACAAGGAAGACAAAGAGACTCTTAAATTGCTATTTTATCCTAGTTCTGAAGAGTCCATTCTATGTCCAAAATAAGTAGAAAGAAAACCAGTAAAAGCAAAAATAATACAAACACCCCTCAAAACCAACTAGACAAAAATACAAACACTCACAAAATCCTTACATGGAGCCAATTAAAAGTTCTGCAACTTTAGGAAAGAGAATAAATATTGAAAATGGGTGACAGAAGTAAAATTTAGAAAGTATTTATTTTTTAGTTAAAATTAACTTTTTAAAAATGCAATAAAGTAACAAGATAAATTAAAAATAATAAGACATCTAATAAGGTGCCAGATAAAAATACTTGGAAAATATATGGAAATGTATTATAATGCTAATACACATGAAATCAAATTATTTATATGCATATAGCCACCAAAAACAAGAATTATCACTGCAGAAAATCAAGCCAGTGATGTGTAGAATTTTTCTTTGATATAAAAGACATTGGCAAAGTTTTTTTTTTGAAATAGAAAATAATAAATATTGATGAAAGACAATATAATATTGCCTATTGATAGGATTTAAGAAAGATGTAAGAACAACTAGAATAGAAGCAATCACCCTATCCGAAATCTAGTAATAATGTCAGAGTATGACAAAAACTAGGAAAATTTAATTTTCAAAGATACCAATGTCAGATATACTCATTTTATTTAAAAAGGAAAAAAAAAGAATATTAATAATGCAAAAAGAAAAAAAATCAGGATGATTTCAAATTTATCTGGAACATTGTATGCCTGCAGAGTAAATAATTTAGATAATAAACAACAGCAACCTATAATTATCTAGCAAAGTTGTGCCTCTATATTTAAAAGCTACAGAAATGTATCTTAACATCAAAAAAGTATCAAGACATATTTTAAAAATACACTAGCTACATATGCTTCCCAATGGGAAAAAAAAAACACACACAAAATATGTTTCATTGGGAAGAATCAAAAGGCTACAGTGTAAAACAATTTTGAGCATTAAAACCAGTTAACAAAAACTTACAGTTAATTATTTTATATTGATTTTAAAATAAAATTAAACAATTTATCTTTATAATTAAAATATTTGCTACATATTTTACTAATATTTACTATTTTAAAAGTAATATTTAAGTTGACTTTAAAAACAGCAAATAATGGTTTGAACAATATTCATCATCATAATTAAAATATTTCTATTTTTAGAATGTACAATTGAAAGAAAGTTGTTTGGAAAAGAGGACCAAAAAAAAAAAAAAAAAAAAAAAACGGAATCACATCAAAAATAGAAGCAAATTTGCTAGAAGAAATTTAAAAGAGAATATATGAACTAATTTTTAATTCGATTCCTTTTCATAAATTGTGTTATGACTGAGACCACAAAATAAATATCAATAAATTACTAAATTTGTACAGATCATACTTACTTACCATATGCATGAAAGTAATAACTTAATAGTAAAAATTCATTAACAATATGTAACTACTCAGGAAATAAGCTTGTATTGCACATACATACAAGCCTAAATGTTAGTTTGAAATATAATTTAAACTAGCCTTATAGTGTATTTAGTGCATAACAGCAAGTTGAACATTACCAGTCTCCCACATGTGATAATACATTCATTAAATTATACGCACACACAAAGTAAATAAAAAGAATATAAAAGGAAGATATTACTTAAAAGGGTAGAGATATTAATTAAAAACAGAATAACAGAATAGATCCCTACCTCACACTTTAATAAGTTCTAGATAAATTATATGTTATAATTTAGGAATATGATTTGAAGAAAATGGAATTAAATACATAGAATACAGTTTGAAGAAAATAAAAAATTAACATTTTTTTGCTTTCAGAAAAAGAAAACTATTCTAAGCAATACCACTTAAAAGAAAATCTGAGATTCATGACTGATACATTTGAGCACGTTAGAAAAAAAAAATCTGTAATTTAAGTGACTTGACAAGCAAATAGTAAAGAACAATCTGGAAAATTATTTGAAACAGATGAACATCATTACTATTCCAACTAGAATTCTTACTTTTCCCCCTCCATTATTCTTACCTAAATAAATGATTTCCTCAAAAATAACATAATCCAATCATCATTGAGTAGATTACCATGGATGCAGCTGAAAGAATAAGAAATCGTCTTTATATTTTGTTTTTCCTATCAAAAAAGAATATTTGAAGCTATTCTCTATACATAAAACTATCTAAAGCCAACTACTGGAAGACTATTTTCATAAAATATGATTTTTAGCTGGTTGCTTACCTACATCTTTAGTTTATGAATTATTTAGAATCCCGTTGAAGAAAAATATTTAATTGTGAGAAAATTATCAAATAGTTTGAAAACAAAATTAGAATTTTTAGATAGTGATTAAGAACTGTTCATATAAAAATTCTTGAGATAAAAGTAGGAGTAAGAAAAACAAATATGGCTTTAAAAAGAAAATCAAATTAAGAAACTAATAATGATCTCTGACTTCATATATATTTATGTTTATACTTTGTAAATTAAAGAGCACATTATTGCACAATAGCTCTCAATTTTCATGGCAATAATCATTGAAAACTAAATGTTGCAATGAATAATAAAAGCCTTGATTTTAAATTGCCTTGAATTAATCTTTAGACTTGACAGTCTCGAGGCTAGGATTTCTTTACCCAACTTGAATATAATGCCTTAAAATTGAGGATAAATTCTCTTCTTTCTATCATGATGGAGAAAGTAGAATGGTTTATCATGTACCTACTAATTTATTAAATGATTAAAGAAACATAACTAAAAGTGGAAAATGTTATAGAAAGATGAGGTAAAATAGTATAAGATCCATGAATTTTTATTAATTAAAAGCAAATGAATATAAATGTGCATGTACATATAATTCATAAAAATTTTGCATCATTCAGTGTATAAATATTTGGTTGTAGAGTCCTTTCTGCCTTTAAAATTTATATTTTCCAGTTGATTGGTTTAATTTTTATTCAAAAACATAGAATTAAATCATGCTGTTGGCAACTGATTTGGAAGCAAGGGTGACCCAGAAGAAGAAAAAATGGTTCCTGAACGCACTGCTACTTAACTTGTCAATAAAAATGTATTAGATAAGTAGAATACATTTTATAAGTAGCGTAATAGATCTACAAAATCATAATCCAAAAAAAGAGAGCATGATGGTGGAGCTGTCAAAGATTGACAACACTGGACACTAAGTAATCAAAAAACAGGAAAAAAATGTTCAGTGTGACCTGAACTCAACTTCAGTTTATACATAGGTGACTAGGAGTTTTAAAGGAGAAAGAGAGGGCAGTGAGTAGGAACTTGGAAAGACAAAGATATAAACAATTACGAAGGGTCTGTCAGTGTAAATGCTGATTAAATCATCCTGTTTGTTAGCTGGCGTCATAGACATTAGAATTCTTTACCCAACAGAGGAGTCATTTTCAGGTGCTGGAGAATGATGTTCCTCAAGTGTAGAAGATATATATGCATCTCAAAGGGACAGAGGGAGGATTCACAAGTGTAATCCCTTTTTAGTAAAGTCTCTAAGAAAGAGAGGTGAGATTTCTATCTTCAGGTATTGCTAGGACAAATAGTAAATTCCTTTGTCAATTCTGAGCGTTCTGTTTATATTTTGAGAGGGGCTAGGGTCATTCTAAGGATGTGGCCTTGAGTCCTTAGAAACTATGTTAGTTCTTGTTTCCAGCCTGGTAAGATCTCATCTCTATGACAAATAAAAATAACAAATTAGCCAGGTGCAGTATATGCCTGTAGTACCAGCTACTCCAGAGACCAAGATGGGAGGATCCTTGAATCCAGGAGGTCAAGACATTTTGAGCCAGGATCGTGCCACTGCGCTTCAACCTGGGCAAGAGTGAGACCTTGTCTCTTGAAAGAAAAAAAGAAAAGAAGTAACTGTTAGAGCCTGATATGTTAGCGCTTGTGTTTGCATAAATATTTTAATATTGCAGTGCAGGGATGGACAAAATCATTTGTATTGAGAGGTTGTGGTGTTTATAAGCCCAGGTTCATAACTAGTCCAGAGGAGAGCTCAGAGGATACTGACTAGAGTCTGGTCAAGGAAAAAAAATCTTTGTCAGAGCAAGAAATAAGATGTCTCTAAGATTGTGCACTATTTTAACTTAAGGCAATATGATATTCTGATTTATGTTTTATTGAATTTGATGTGGAAACATCTTAACTAAAATGCCAAAATATATTTTTAAATATAATGAGAAGTAGGGGTATACACAGAGCCTAGCACTGTGCCTGGTACAGGGTTGGACAACAATAAATATTTTATTTTGAACTAAATGAAAGCAGAATATTAGTCACTACTGTACATTGCAATATTCCTATTAAATGTTAATTTCTCTACATGTAGGTATAATAAAATTGATAATGAAATTTGCTTATTAACCTTGTTCATACTCAGAAACTGTTACAATGACTGTTTTGATACTGTGGGAAAATAAATCAAATCTTTAAAGTGTGCCAGTACGTCATAGTTGCTATTTAAAATGTTGTTTTCCTGTTTACCTACCTTCTTTCTTTCTACTTCTTTCTTTTTCTTTCTTTCTTTCTTTCTCTCTCTCTCTCTCTCTCTCTCTCGTCTCTCTCTCTTTCTCTTTCCTTCTTTCTAACTAACAGCTTGTTTCTGAAGTAGACACACACAATTTGGCACAGTTCTCTACAGTTCAGCACAATATGGTTGAATTGGCAATGTCTGCTCTGAGGAAGCCATTATTGTTTCAGCACCAAAACTTTATTAGTCAAATCCCTACAGAATGAGAGATCTTTAAAAGGCAGGGATAAGACTAATGATGTGACGAGGGCACTGATACGCTAATCTTTATACTTGAAGAATGTTTACCATAGAGAAAATATGGCAAACAAGCTTAGTAACACATATACTTGTGTTTGTTAATTCATTAAGAAGAAACAAAAGTTTTTTTTTCAAAAAGTGATTTTAATATTAATAATTTAAAAATCTTTACTATACACGTATATTGTATTTAAAGTTAATTTTACAATAGGTATTTCTATGCTTACTGGTGGCATTAAAATATTATAGTAGTTCATAGCATTAAATTTTCCAAAAATTTGTCTATAAGAATTGCTGGCTGAATTAAGCATTGTATTTTAGAAACTCTTCAGCTAATCAGAATTTTACAAGAAACAACTACATCTGGAGATTAAAAATTTCTCCATATGCTAAATATTTTTCTTATCATATTTTCTTGGGGGAGTATTTCATGAATAAATGATATATTTCCTATATTTGCAAATTGTAAGAACATACTAAATGTATTTTCCTGATAGCTCACTATAATGAATTATATTTGCGCTAGATAGTAAAATTAGATACTAAGAAGTTAAATGAAATACTTTAACTTGCAAAATAATAATCACATTAGGCCAAAATCTTCCCTAAACATAGACCCACAATGCATACACACACACACACATACACACACACACACACACACACACACACAAAAGTTTACATACACAAGCATGTCTTAATTATAGGGATACTTCCTGAGAAATGCATTGTTAAGTGATTTGTCATTGTGTGAACGTCAGGGTGTATATTTACACAAACTTAGATGGAATAACCTACTACACACTTAGATTATGTAATATAATAGTATATTGTTCCTAGACTATGAACCTTTACATCACATTATAGTACTGACTTCTGTAGGTAATTGCAACACAGGGGTAAATATTTCTGTATCTAAACATATGTAAACAAAAAAGATACAGTAAAAACACCGTTTTAAAACTTATACATGGTCTGTCATTGACTGAAAAAAATATCATTACATAGCACATTACTGTATTTGATTTTAGGCACTGTCTATACTTAAAATTTTAAATGGATGTACCTAATACTTGAAAGAGTTGAAAGTTCTGAGTTCCGAATTTTGATACATACTATTAGATGTGTCACAGTTTCAATACTATATTTTTGTAAGAGAACTTGCATGTAACATATATGTACATATACAGAATTTTAAATCTAAACATGATTCACAAGCTTCAAAATAAGAACAAAAATTAAGGTATTTCAAAATATTGTCAATAAAAAACAATAAAGTTATGCTAAATAGATAGGGTGAAAGAAGTTAGGCGCCAGTAATGACTCCACACCCGGCCAGGACCAAGAGATTTATTTAAAGGGGGTTGTTACAGAGGGGATCTGTAATGGGAAAAAAGAAAAAGAGAGAAAGAGAGAGTAAGAGAGAGAGAGGAAGTGGGAGAGAGGCAGGGAGAGAGCTGCAGAGAGGGAGAGAGCGACAGAGAGAGAGAGAGAAAGAGAGACAGAAAGAGAGAGAGTTGCGGGGAGAGGGCTGTATTTATCAGCCTGACAGGGGCCTGGAAAGGGTCGTGCTATGCTCCTATTGGAGGAGCTGCATGGGAGTAGGGTGGGGCCAATGTTGTGTTATGGTCATATTGGATGCATAACAAAGCTGGCTACTGCTTGAAGGCTTGCGAGTTTGAATTTTGTGAGAGGGAAGGTTTGAAATTCATGCACGTGGGGAATTGTGCTCACAGAGACCTGACCGAGGGCCTTTGTTGTCCGGTGTGTTGGTGCCATTTTGGGAGCTGCCTCTCTGGTCGCTTCCTGTACCCTTCATTCCCACCTTTTCTTTTTTTATCGGGAGGGGCGTCGTTACTCTTCCTGGCTACTTCCTGCTGGTCGGGGCGTTGTGGGGGGTAAGGTGGTGGAAGGGTGCAGAACCAGCCAGAGCAGGGCCCAAAGGTAGGCGCTGAGGTGTAGATTTCTGCAGGTGAGAGTTCAATGAAGGTTCCTTGTAAGTGTAGAACAGCGACTTGTTCCGGCCAGTCTTCTAATGAGCATGGGGATGGTTGTAACCAACTGTCCTGGAGCAGACTGTGGAAGTAGACAGAAAACCTGGAAGAGAGCATATCTAAAAGAAAAGTTAAGTTCTGATATGCTTTTATAACAATTGATATGCTAGAGAGTGAAATCCAGGTTATTTTGTCACTCATCTTATGTTGAATAGTAATCCTTGTGCCTGGAAGGAGATTTTAAAGTTTGTTAGCTATTTGGCAATGTTGTTAGTGAAATTAATTTACCTGGTCTTTAGGCAATTTAGAAGGGAGTGGGATAGGTGTGGTTTTTGGAGCTTGCTGCTTATCTCACCCTAGAGACTGAATTAAGAACTTGAAGAGTTTAAGTACCAAAGTTTTTAAAAGCATGCTATAAAACAAAATCACAGTAGTTATTGTAAAAGTTACTTATTTAGCCAAAATGATAGTCCAATGATTTTGAAAAGAAAAAACCTCGCTCTTTTGTAACAAAGACAGTGGGGTGGGGGGGCTAATTAAACCTTTTTTGTAGCCTCGAGTGTTTACAGAATTTCTTTTATTTCTTTTCACAAACTTTCACTTACCATGTTCGACATACTTATACCATTTTTCAACATGCTCATACCATTTTTTGACCTGCTTAACCCTTCTATTTTTGTTCTATACTTTCTTTAACCAGCCATTCTATTATAGAACAAAAATGTACCATACAAGATTCTTTCCTATACAATTATTTATCTTTTCTTTATCCTTTCTTACTAAAAACATACCTTACACCAACAACTTTCATTACATTTTTCCTAACCTTAGAGTTTTAACCAAAGCAATGAGTTTATATGCAGTGGAAGGGCTTAGATAGGATCCAACATGAAACTATTAGGAAATTTAAAGCTATACAAAAGGCACCCAAAAAAGCATAGTGGTATGAGTTTTAAGTTTTGTCATAATGTCCCTTTTTAATAATGGAGCTGGACACGTTGGCATAATGAGAGAGTGTTGAAATATTTTATTTCCCAGAACACATGGAAGTAATGGCATAGTGAGGGGCCTGGATATAATGCCCTGTACCCCCACAACCAAAAGGGGTGAAGGAAAGAGTGGAAATTTAAGTAGAGCTAAGCATGTAGCCCCCGTATTAATAACACATGATATAAACCCACCAGCTACTGATATTTCCACCCTAGGCTCGGTTGGTTTAATAGTTTGTTCCGAAGACATTGGGGCTACCAAGTTAGGGGCGAGTCAATCTGACTGGAGCAAGCCCAAGAGATCCCCCTTTGAGATCGTGTAAGATGCCTGATGTCCCTTAATTGCAGCAAGCCTCTGGGCCATGTGTTCTCTTCCGGCTAGGCGAACCGAACAAGGCAATCATGAGCCCAACGTCCATGCTGTTTGCATTTGGGACAGGGTTTTGCCAGTGGGCAGGGCTTGACAGTCTTTGGCCATATGCCCATTTTGATGGCATCAGAAACAAACCTGGGAAGGGGGCTGTGTACCCCTTCTGCTATTGACCATCTGGGGTGGAAGATTATCAGTGGTGGCCTTTTCTGCTAAAGTGGTAGATAAAAGCTGAAGTGCTTTCTGCTTATGTTGGTGGTCCTGTATTCTTTCCTCCTTTTGGTTGTTAAAGATTTTAGAGGCCATGTCCAATAGCTCTAATTGAGGGGTTTGTGGGCCCTTTTTTAATTTTTGGAGTTTGTGCCTAATACCCGGTGCTGACTGGGAGATAAAACATATAGCCAAAAGAGTTTGTCCCTTTATAGAGTTTAAATCAATATTAGTAAACTGCTAGGACGACCGGTACGGCCTTGGATCAGGTTACTGGAGGGCTACACTGGGGAACGATTGGAAGAGGAGGGTATAAGGATCGAGCTGCTGGAGTGGGGGGGGCTGCTGAAGAGGGGGGGTGGAGGAGGGGGAGCCTGAGGCTATTGAGGCTGCCTGTAAGGGTGGGGGCTCGTTTGCAGGGTTGAAATCTGAGATGGAGGAGGTAGCGGAGCTGGGACTTACAGTGTCTGCAGTGGGGGGAGGGGAGTTTTGGAGAGGATGCTGAAGTGTGCATTGAACAGTGGGAGAAGGAGAAGTTGTAGAAGAGGCAGCAGATGCTAGCATGAGTGGAGGGTAGAGATTAGAGGGATTGCAATTGAGGCAGAGGCGGGGATGTTCACGGAGGAGGGAAAAGGACTGAACATAGGGAATC
>NW_007248708.1:586250-586705 GCF_000164805.1 Carlito syrichta | reverse complement strand
ACAGGGGTTTGGCACAACCAGGGTCCTCCTGGAGAACTGAGGGGGTCAAGGCACCTAGCGTGAGGATTTTTGAATCAGACTGAAAGCACTTGACCGGGCAGTGGGTGGGAGGGTTTTCGTGATTCCTGCCAGTTGAATAGGGCTTACTGTGGGGCAACAAACATGGAGCCTCCGAGGCTCCCTGTTATCCAACAGATATGCTGTGGGCCAGCAGACGTGGGACCCCTGGGGTATGCTGCGGCCCGACAGTCATGGGATTCTTTGGTGGGGGGAGGGAGTTGGGCAAGATCTGCTATGGGCTAGCAGACATGGGACCCCTGGGGCTTGCTGCAACCTGGCGGCCATGGGAGGGTGTGAGAGAGATAAGGAGGAGGAAACAACCTTTAGCTGTGGCTTGGCTAGAGAAAGGGAGAAAAGGAAGCCTTCAGGGTCCACTGTGGCCATGAAGGCCGAGG
>NW_007248708.1:508082-586230 GCF_000164805.1 Carlito syrichta | reverse complement strand
AAAAAAGAAAAAGAGAGAAAGAGAGAGTAAGAGAGAGAGGAAGTGGGAGAGCGCAGGGAGAGAGCTGCAGAGAGGGAGAGAGCGACAGAGAGAGAGAGAGAAAGAGAGAGAAAGAGAGACGGAGAGAACGAGTTGGGGAGAAGGCTGTATTTATCAGCCTGACAGGGGCCGGAAGGGGCCGTGCTATGTCCCTATTGGAGGAGCTGCATGGGAGTAGGGTGGGGCCAATGCCGTGTTATGGTCCTATTGGACGCATAACAAAGCTGGCTACTGATTGGAGGCTTGCAAGTTTGAAATTTGCGAGCAGGAAGGTTTGAAATTTGTGCGCAAGGGGAATTGTGCTGGCAGAGGCCAGGACCGAGGGCCTTTGTTGTCTGGTGTGTTGGCGCCATTTTGGGAGCCGACCCTCTGGTCGCTTCCTGCACCCTTCATAGGGAGCATTCAATAATGCTTGCTAATTTGTGTATATGATTTTATGTTTTGAATGGAATTCTGGATAGTCCAAATTATATGATATACAAGAAAGCCCTTTAAAATTTTAAGATAAATATATCTGAGCATATTGTGATACAAAAATTATGAAATTCACTTTATGTTTTTAATATTGGTAATTGGTGAAAGTAGCACTGATCATCAAAATTGTGCATGTATTTTTTTTTCATTTTGAATTATATTCTTTGGGTTTTTTTATTTGCAGATTTTGTTCCTGAAGTTCACTTACAAATATAGAACAAATTTTCCTTTTCTGAATAGTTTATTGTTTCTAGTATTTAGTAGTAAATTTTTCACATAATAGGTATTCCTAAAGTACTTTCTCCTTAATGTTTTCACTAAAACATAATTACATTGTGTACTGTTATATATCCAGAATATAGAATATATGATGTAATTAATTAGAAGAAATATTAATCCTTTTTAAGCTTAAGTCATTAGAAGAAGAACAAGGCTGGGCACAGTTGCTCAACCTATAATCCCTGCACTTTGGGAGGCTGAGTTGAGAGGATTGTCTGAGCCCAGGGGTTCAATACCACTCTGGGCAACTTGGTGAAGCCTCGATCTACAGTAAATAAAAAAATAAGCCAGGCATGGTAGCACACGCCTGTAGTTCCAGCTACTTGGAAGACTGAGGTGGAAGGATCACCTAAGTCCAGGAGGTAGAGGCTGCGGTGACTATGAGCATCCAGTCTGGATGACAGAGTGAGACTCCAACTCAAGAAAACAACAACAAAAACAGCAAAATATGTGTGAGAATGTCAAGTCTTAAAAAGTGCATGCATAGTCACTTTGCTTAAGTATATGGAACCTGGAAATGTGATATCTACTGGGTTAAACATTCAATGTCATTACCAAAATCAGTCAGTTTTAGATATTTTGCCGAACTAATGGGGATATACTGTTAAATAATTAATTGCTTGACAATACCCCCATAATTTCTCTGAATCTGCAAGATTCCTGCTTATCTGATTTGTGCTTACTACATAAACTATTTTAGTTCAGTAACTACCTTGAAATTCTACTCTATGCAACATTTAGAAAATTATTTTCATATAATAAATAATTTTCCATTTGAATGACTCAGTGATAAAGACCTCTTCTGATCTCTCCTGAACACTGCGTTGTTGAGTATTAACTGGAAATACTGTTGGTGTTCTGTCCATATTCTTCATCCTTCTTGGAGTTCACATATTGACAACTCTTCCTGTGTAAGAACATTCTCTGGATGTAGACATTTCCCTCCCTACCCTTCCAAAGGCAAAGATGAGACGACCAGCTAATGAACATCAGCAATTCTGTAACATATTCCATATTTTTTTTTTTGTAAGATCTCTAAAGGAACTGAACCAATTACCCACAGTGGCTACCTAATCACGGATATACACTATATCAGCTTTGGTCTCTTCCCTTTCCATATTATATGTCCTTACTCCCTACAGTACTTCTTAAAATCATTTTCCCATTAAAATGCCTACACCCAACTCCTTGTTTTAGGTTTTGCTGATTTTGTGAACCCAGTTAAAACAGATGCTACCAGAAGTGGTTCTAGAAACAAAATCCTCAAGATGGGTTTCTAGAATGTGATTGCTTGTTTGTCCGGTGGTAACAAAGATAGTATTGTGGTATAAAATAAATGTGATAACTCTTAGTACACTACAACTTCATAATTACTAACAAGTTAATTGGGATCTGACATAACCAAAGTGAAAACACTAGCATAGGCAATATCTCTAGGACATGAAATACACAGGGCAATGGTAATTAGAAAGATTGTGAAGTTAGCAAGCTTTTGACAACTCTCATAGAAGTCTTGAAAAGGGAAACGACAGTTTTAGATCATCCAACTATCAGCTCAGACCTTGCATCATATATAAAGAAGCCATTATCTACTGCATCTGGATTGCAGAATATGAGAATATGCTGAACACAGGTTTCATACTTGGGCAGAAGACTGATAAAATCAGTACCATGATGAGAAAATAATGTGTGTGGAACAAGATATGGGGAATTTTGCTTGGATGTGCTGGAGAACCTTGAATCCATACATTCCTCTACACTCTTAGGATAATAGAAGCAATCTCCTCCCTTTTCTTGTGTAGAGTAGCCTCCCAATGTCTGTAAGTCATGCAAAGACCCCACCTGAAATGGATGCCTTATAATTTGATGTTTGTCCTCCTCATTTTGCCTGTCACCTGTTCTCATTGCTTTTAGACCGATAATTAAGACTCAGGTTGCCCCAAATGAAGAAATAAAAAGAAATGAATTATTCATTAAAAGGCCTGCAGAATTTTCCTGATGTTTACTAGAAGTAATCAGGAGTGCGTACAAGTGCTTCTTAAATATGTTAGAGCAGGGGAGTGCAAATAAAGGCAACTTTAGGGAGAGTAATTTTATATGGTAAGAGACTCTTTTATGACTCACAATTTAATTTCCTGGAAAAGACGCCAAGAGTGTGACTTTGAATTCTGAAGATGTAATGACTTATAGTAAATGAGTGGACATGCTAGAACAGCCTTGGCAGAGTATTAAGCAAGGGGTCAGAGACTCAAAGATATGGGCATGTTAGAATAGATTTATTATATAAGACCAGAGAATTATTTTACTGATTGTATTCTCCCAGAAGACCTAGAAGATTCCCTTTGCTAAAATAATGAAGAAAGTGATAGTGAGGAGGGCACTGGAACTGCTGAAAAGGTCAGTGGTAGTGGTCCACCATAGCCCCAGTTGGATTATGGCAGATAAAACTATGAAACCATTTTTACCAATTCTTATCAATAAGAATAATAAGAATCTGGTAAAACAGAAGCCAGTTGGTAGCACATCACCTTGTCAGCGACAGGTTCAGTGTTATTCCAGTGTGTATAGTAAGCTGAAATGGCAAACAAGAACCTTACCTATAGGGTCTGTGGCAGTGGTTAATAGACTGTGGTATTCCTAGGGCCCTGGCAGTCAGTCAATGAAGATATTGGCTTGGATTATAGATACCAAATTGATAGTTCTTCAGAAGGATAATGTTGGCAGCCATAAAAAGAAATCACAATTCCTTTCCCTGTTTCTATACCTATAATAAATCCCATACATAAGACCATCAATTAAAAGGAAGACTAGAGCTTCTTAAGGAAGGACCCTGTGATGCCAGGGTAAATTTTTATAGTAGCTATTTATAAACCTTTCCAATGTTACCTGTGGCATTTTACCAATGTAATTATGTGCAAAGGGGAGTGTGACTCATAGATATTTAATAAAATGTTGGTCAGAGGATCTTACCTGGCACCGATATAAGGGATTCCAAAGTTGTCATAGTACTCTTTTCGAGTGAGATAATATGGAGGTAAGATGATAGATGAAGTCCTGGTCCATGCCCATCTCATGGTGAGATGAATGAGTTTATAGTCTTAGTGTGTGGCCATTTCTACAATTTTTAAATTGTATACTCAGGACGAATATACAATCATGTTCCACATAATGACATGTTGGTTAACAGGCAATGGCCCTTTAAGCTTATAATACAATATTTTTATTGTTCTTTTTCTATGTTTGAATATATTTAGATACACAAATGCCTCCCATTATTTTACAATTGCCTACAATATTCAGTCCAGTAACATAGTACAGATTTGCACCCTGGGAGCCATAGGATGGTCTATATAGCCTCAGTGTATAGTAAGCTATACCAGTTAGGTTTGTATGATGTTTGCACAACAAAATCACCTAAGGATGCATTTCTCAAAATGTATCCTCATCATTTAGTGATGCATGACTGTACACTTTTGTTGGATTATTACTCACTGAAATAAAAACTATCATAAGAAAGGCTTTGTGGAGGTGATTTCAGACAACTGGCCACTTTCCTTGGCCAAGTTAATCAGAAGCAGTAGCTGTACCCTAAGAAGAAAGGTATAGAGTTGAAACACATTTAAAGACTTAAAAGTTACAGAATTGCTGCTATACGAGCCCTACAATCTCTGGACAGTTAATGGCAGATGATAGCAGATTACCATAACCCTAACCTAGTGGTAACCTCAGTTATATCTACTGTGAAAAAACTTAGTATGTGTTCTACAAAAGATTAACACAGCCTCTGGCACCATCATATTTTCCATCATGGCATAATACAAACAAGTTTTTTGCCCAAAGGTTATGTAAACTCTCCTGTTACCTAATATTATACAGTACAAAAAGGCCTTGATTATTCAGACATTTCAGAAAATTTTAAACTGGCCTAACATATTGATAATATGACACTAATTAGACCTGGTAAGCAAAAAAAAGGCAAGTTCTCTAGATGCCATGGCAAGAAACATGCAGATCGGTGATTAGGAGATAAACCCTACCAAAATTCAGGTTTCTGCCATATTAGTGAGGTCATTAGATCAGCCTAATGAGGGCAGGAAACTGCTGTTTTCTCTCAGTAGCAATAATAGATCAAAAAATCTCCAGAAATAGAAACTACACTATAGAGCATAATCAAGCAGTAAACCAAGGTCAACATCTAAACACCTCACCTGCCAGGAACACTAGCATTACTCAAAGGCCTTGCTGTCTCTGTCAGAGGAGCCATTTCCAGTTGAACTGGCTCTCTACTGAGCTAACAAAAGGAGGAACCAATATAGCAACCAGCACTTTCCACATTTGCTTCCCATGAGTGTGAAAATGTACTTCTGCAACTATAATAGATATTGCAGAATTGGTTTTTAAAGTGGCCGCACCAGCTTCCATTCATAACAACCAAATTCTGAGAGTTCCCTTTGGTCCCCATTATCACCAATACATAGTATTTGTCAAGCTATTTAAAATTTGCAAGTATAATGTGTGTAAAAATGTACCTCCTTGCGGCCTTAATATCTCCAGTTTCTATTCAGTTTGAGTACTTTTATCTATCTGTATTGGCCATTCAGATTTCCTCCTCTCTAAATTGCATATATGTATCTTTCACTGTTTTTTGAAATTGAATTATGTTTTTTAATTATTATTTTTGAAACTTCCTTATACATTTTCAGTCCAAATTTATCTTAATTGTATGTGCCATAGATATCTTCTTGCAGTCTGTCATTTGTATTTCAAATTTGTTTATGAAATAGCGAGGTATACAGAAAAGTAATATTAATGTAAATGTTAGCAATATTTCCTTTTCTTTTATACTTTTTGTATTATAAAATCATGTCTGATATAAATTCCATTTTTTACATTTAATTCTTCAATGCATAAGAAAACTATTTTTAAATTTGTTGTATTAAGGAAATCACTTACTGCTCCCTCATATTCATAATCAAGCATCTTTCATCATTTGTATGGAGGAATCATTACTCTTCTCACAAATTTGTAATAACACATCTGTATTATGTCATATTTCCATGCAAACGTAAGTCTATTTCTGTATTTTATTTAGACTCTACTAATAAATTCATCCTCACTGGCACCACCACCAGGGCATTCTCTTAGTTACTCAAATTTGATTATAAGAACAAATATATCACAAAGTAAATCTTCTCACCTTGTTCTCCTTTTTCAAAACCTTTGACTGTATTTAATCTTGGTTTTTTCCAACTATGTTAGAAAGTCAATTCATCAAAAACATACCATGAAAACAATTTTGATTGCATTTGATCGCATATGGTTTTTAGTTAAATTTGAAGAGGATTGACATTTTACAAGGTAGATATTTCTTATCTATAGGCATGATAAATTCTTTCACTTATGATTACTTTAAATTTTTTTTGTAATGATCTTGCAGATACTTTAAAAATAAAGACTCTTGACTCCCATTCTTCCAAAAGCCATTACCTACTGACATTTTATATTATTTTATGAGTCTGGGAGTTCCTGGAAGCTTCAATTCTAATTCCAAATCTTAGGCCAGCTTTAAATGATAACAGGTCATAAAGTATAACTGTTTTTCTTTCATTTCATCCAAATTTGATATGAAGATAGAAAAGATTCATTTTACTTTTTTTTGCTTGATGTCTACATTTTTTGGGGGGGTATTCTCATTCTCTGAGGTTGTAATATTCTCTTAGGACACTAATTTTGCTAATTGCAATATTCTCTTGAGACACTAATACAGAAATAATACAGATGTATTATTACAGTCCTGCTTTATTTGGGTTGAAAGCCCATTTTCATACCAGAATGACAAGCAAACTAAAATCCCAATCAGAGTAACACCTTCTGTCTCAGTTGCATAAATAAACTATTTGTCAATCTACCAGTCTGATTTTTACTTTTTTCTTTATTTCTGTTTCATGATTAACCTTGTCTCTCACTGGAAGATCAGCTATACACATACATTTAAAAAATATAGTTTATTTAATTTTTTTGGTACTTGCTACTACATAGGTTCTAGAATTTCTAGTTCAACATTTTACTATAATAGAGAAACTTTAAAAACAAGATTTTTATTATTAATATGTTATATTCACTAAGAAAACCCCAGTAATTTTGCTATCTTTGTGAATAATTTAATGAGTGTCAGTTCACAAACGTTTCAACAATGAAGAAATGCTGTGAAATTTTCCTTAAGATTATTAATATATCTGTTTTGACAACTGAGATATAAATACTTCATATTTGAACAGCAAGAATATGGAAAAATTATGGAGCCAAAATTCTACAGATACAAATAAATATCCTCAATCACTGAGTGTTAAACAAAATCTCACAGAAATTGAAAAGATGATGATAAAAATAAATTACCAGACATTTTAAAAAATATTAACAATTGAAAATAAAACATTTGCAAATAATACCAAGGTGATCTTTTCCAAATGTGTGGAAATTTGAATTATCTATATATGCACATTTTATACAGGGAGTTTTGCAATACTAAATGGTCATCAGAAGTCTTCCCAGTATTCTGTATTAAATTTCTTGGTAAACCTGAATATCATACTCAATTATGTTCTGAATACCTTTTTCATGTGTAAAATTAAACTAATCCACCCATAAAAGACCCTCTAAAATTGTTAAATATTTAAGTTAGATAATTACCTTTTAGGTCCATCTATTCTGGTCATCATGTTTTGGTAATTAATGAATAACACGGAAATCAGTTTTAATGCTTTTACTAATTTTGTTTTTCATTCTGTAACTTTTAATGCCACTGTGAGAAAAAGTTTTAATAAATTTTCTTATTTTAAAATAAGGTAGGGATTGTTATTCTTTTCCTCATGAAGGACATTTTGAGATTGTGTGTAACTGTATTAGCTTATAAAATTAGCTATTCGTGTACTGAATCATTCCCATGTTATATGATCTTGCTGAATATTCTTATCATCCAGCATTTTGAATCGCTAGTATAATGATAATTCAGGTTGATAATGAAGCTCCCAAAATGCATTCTGAATCATCAAAGAAAGACTAGATTAGGTTCAGAATAGTTTTAGTTCCAAGTGACTCATCTGTCTCATTAATCTCCTAAATTAAACCTCAAAGTCCTTCAGAATATTTCTTCAGAGAATCTCACACTCCATAGCATTCTTATTAAATAGTGTTAAAATGGGTTTAAAGTGGCAAAATATGTACTTTAAGATAGACCTGCACTTTTCACTACCCCACTAAATATGCAATTTTCAGCTACTTATACAATCTTATAAACACTTGCCTTTCTCTGAAAAACTGATATAATAATTACTTCCTCAAACATTTTTTGACAATGCATACAGTATGCTTATCTCAGGGTCTGGCATGGTAGTAAGTACTTTTATTCTTTAAATGTCATTATTTTGTTAATGATTTTCAGTCATTATTATAATCACGGTCCCATTGTTTCCAGTAACAGTAACAACAACAAAAGAATATTTTCTGTCATGTCTGGTCCAATGTTCTCCAGCTGACTATCCAACAGAGAAATAGGATATTGATGGAACAAAAGCACCCTTAGTATTCTACAGAATGTTCCTGTGTTTTAAAGATCCTAATTCTCATTCACAATTATCTCATCTGCTACATAAAGTTTAGGTTAACTGTGACATTGAGTTTATCTCTCTTTTTCCTTTTTTTCTTTCCTCTCTTTTTGAGCCTCAGTTTCTTTATCTGAAAAATGAAGTCAATGGGGATTTGAATTGTGAAGAATGCTTTCGAAAATTATTTAGCACGGTATCTGAAAGATAAATGCCACACAACAAATCTTCTAAAGCCTCTATAGCCTGAAATGGACTTTTTAAATTAAACATTATTTCTCATTATCAAAATTGCACTTGAGTTCCTTCATCATTGTTTTTTTCTATTAATTGTCATGTATCCATCATGTTAACTATTAATTATTTTATGTTAAACTTCATCAAGCTCTTTGCCTTAGCAAACCTTCCTGACTTCTAAAGAACAACTCCAAGTTGACGTTTTCATGATCATCTTTCTATGCTTCCCACATTAATATTTTCTTTAAAATTCTGAAGTCTCACTCATTCAGTAAAGACTTATTTAACAACGTATTCTAGGATGTGTATAGATGAATTGCAATTTTTAAAGACATGCTATGACCTGCATGTTTGCCCACCCCCCCAAAAAAGTTCACATATCGAAACTGTAATCTGGAATGTGATGATATTTGGAGACAGGGTATTTTGAAAGTGATTAGGTCATGAAGATGGAGCTCTCATGATGGAATTAGTGCCCTAAAAGAGTGCTCCCTCACTATGTTAGCATACAGGAAGAAGACATTATCTGCAAACTAGGTAGAGTGCACTCACCAGACATCAGATCTGCCAGTACCTTGATCTTGAACTTTCCATCGTCTAGAACTGTGAGAAATAAATGCCTGTTGTTTAAACTACCCAGCCTATGGTACTTATATTATAGCAGTTGGAACTAAGACAGAAAGGATGTAACTGATATTATCATCATATGTTTTGTTGTACTCTAATTGTCTTATAGATTGCATTTGTTCTACTTAATTAGATTATACATTTCTCAAGGGCAAGGATTATCTCATAATTCTACTTCACAATTTTTACAAATTATTCACAATGTTGAACACATTATAGTAGCACAAAATAATATTATTTGGGTAACTGAATAAAAAGAATACTTATTATTATTATAACATTTTATTTTTTCAGAATATTTCATTATAATCTATTTTGAAAAGTTTGAAAGATTTAAAAGATTAGAAATGTAAAGGCAATGCTATATATATGAGTTCATGATAAATAAAGTTGGAATAGTACTAAGAAATCTGAACTTTTAAAGTGTTAAATGATGGATAGAGATTAAGGAAATAAAGAATAAAGTGTTTTTAATTCCTGTGCTGATGGCAAGCTAGAATCATGTTAACCTCACCCAGAATCAATCCAAGATAAAATTTAGAATAGGAATACACATTTTTCAAGACTAAGCCAAAAACAAATATATACAATCCTATATGAAAATCTGGGTAGAAAATCAGTGCTGTGTTGAACTTGTGACATGCATGAGGATAAAGATGGAAGTGTCAGTAAGATGATAGCTTGAAAGGCATAATTTCACTTCACCTTATTCTTGTCTCCCACTTTAGTGATTCACATAGAAATCTTCTGCAACATTTCTAAAAGAGGGGAGGGATGAACGCAATCTGGCATAAACACCCATGGGTAAGGAAATCTATGAAAAAAGATGGGTGTGAGCCACCTTAGCTGCCCTTGAGCATTTGTCCCTCAAATTCTCTTACTCAAAGTTCCCCAAACTGGGGAAGCAATGTTTTTGCAATGCTGATTTTTTGCCATAAGTTAAATGGGAAAAAACGGACAAGTGATTGCCTGGTTAGGTACCACAAATGTGAATGGTACACAATGCTCTGTGATTTCTTGGCTCCCTTCTCTAAGATGCTAGCCACAGGGTTGGCCTTTAGCCCATATTCAGAAAAGATTACAAGACTGAGTAATAAATGGCTTCAGGGAACTTTGTACTCACAATCTAAGAATTGAAAAACATTCTAAAGAAAGATGGCAAACTGATCATCTTATACAAACTGAAGTAAAATCCTTTTAAAAAAAATGGACAAATATTTTAGACATAAACAATTAAAATGTATGCAGCAAGATAAAATAGATATTAATGTAAAACAAGAACTGTACAAGACAAACTTTAGATGTTAAAGAATAAAGAAAAAATGAAAAATTTCTCACTTAATTATATTAATAAAATATAAAGTCTAAGAGAAACCTTGAAACCTAAGAGAAAAATCTAAAAACATATAAAAGAAAACAGCAAATTTTAAAAGCCTTTGATTTATAAAGAAACAAAGCAAATTGTTATCAGACTTTCTCACTTTTGATATCGGAAATAAAAAATTAGTTACAAGTTTTGAAGAAAAGAAAGTTTGTGCTTAGATTTATATCCAAAGAGTTATATCATTCAAAGGTATAGATATAATAAAAATATGGTGAGTAAATTTTTAAAAAATTTCTTTTACCAGTATATAATATTTTAAGAACAATACAGTTTTCAAGTACGCACAAAGAATGTTTGATAAAGATGTTTCAATAAATCAAAAAGTCAACAGAATATGTATCTTTCTATGATGTAAAATTACACAGGCTATATTTTCTCCCATGTAACAAAAAAATTACTTTAAACACCAATATGCTGATAGCTGCCACAATCATTTTTCTATCTTAATCTTTTTTGAATCCAGATTTATACAGTCCATTGCCTTCTTGAGTTTTTAATAGATATCCAAATATTTTATGTCCGAAATTTGACTTCTAATCTTTTCCTTAAACCTGCTTCACAAGTTACCTCAAATTGGATGATGGACAGTCAACTGTTCTTTTGCTTAAACTTGAAATGTTGGCTTTTGTCTTTCTCCAAACTTTGCACTTTTTTTGCAAATCCTTTTAGGTGGCGTTCTACAGGAAACATGTTCAATGGTGGAGATTATCTTCAGGAAATTTTGAGAGAAGTATTCTTGGGAGCTATAGTTATGCAGGAAGAAATACTTGGGAAACAGAATTGAGCATGGGAGGAGATAAACTATAACATATTTGCAATGTTGGCCTCAGCCAATTCCACAGAGGGCTTTTGACCTGGAATTGCTCTTCAGAGATTCCCTCTCTACACATCACCATTGAACAGTGGATAGGCACTGCTCCCAGGAAGGGCAAATTATCTTGAACTGAGTAGTTGCTGTCACCTAAGGTAAATTCACATAGTTATTGGCAATCAGCAGTCTTTGTGAATGAGCAAGAGCAGGTCACTTTCAACAGCATCCACTGCATTATGTTTACTTCATTTTTTATTTTTATTTATTTTTTCATTTTAAAGATATGGGGTATGGCTCAACCTGTAATACCGCGCTTTGGGAGGCTGAGGTGAGTGGATTGCCTGAGCCCGAGGGTTGAGACCCGGCTGGGCAACTTGGTGAGACCTCATCTCTACAATAAATCAAAAAATTAGCCGGGTGTGGTAGTGTGCGCCTGTAGTTCCAGCTACTTGGAAGGCTGAGGCAGAAGGATCTCTGGAGCCCAGCAGTTCGAGGCTGCGGTGGCTGGGAGTGGCCACTGCACTCCAGTCTGGGTGACAGAGTGAGACTTCAACTCAAAAAAAAAAAAAAAAAGATATGGGGTAAAATTCAGGGTTAGGGATACAAATGTTCATTATGCGGGTAACCTTGTTGATGAGGTGTGGTGTGCCCTCCCTCCCCAGGCAGATTCCCACTACTACCAATCCCGTCTCCCCACCCAACTCCCTGCAGTTTCCCACTACTGCCAATCATTCTCTTATAGTATTAAGATAATTTTTCAAGGTTTGCTTATGAGTGAGAACATGTGATACTCAGTTCTTTGTTTCTGTGAAAGATAACCCAGTAGTATAGATTCTAAGTCCATCAAGGTTGCTATGAAGTTCATGGTTTTGTTCTTTATGACTGTGTAATATTCTATCATGTATATGCACCACATTTTTTAATCCAATTCTCTTTCAAGAGGCAGCACAGTTGGTTCCATGTTCTTGCTAATGTGAACAATGCTCCGATAAACATACATATGCAAGTATCTTTTTTATAGAGTGATTTGAGTTCTTCCAAGTATATTCCCAGTAGGGGGATTGTGGGGACACCTGGAAGGTTGATTTTTAGATCTTTTAGGAATTGCCACACTGTTTTCCACAAAGGTTGTACTAGTTTACACTCCCACCAACAGTGTAGAAGTGTTCCCTTTTCACTGCATCCTCTCCAGGATCTGTTTTTTTTTTTTTTTTTTGAGTTACTGATGTGACCATACTGACTGGAGTTAGGTGGTATCTCAGTGTAGTTTTAATTTGCATTTCTTTGATGACTAGTGAAGCTGATCATTTTTCCATGTATCTGTTGGCTGCTCATACATCTTCTTTTGAGAACTGTCTATTCATATCTTTTGCCCACTTTGTAATGGGGACACTTGTTTGCTTCTATAAAGTAACAGGCCATGTTACCTCTATCTTTACCCCTGTAATGTCTATTTTTACACAACAGCCAAAATAATATTTTTGAGTCATAGATAAGATTGCTGTTAGACTTAATTTTTTCAATGATTTCCATTTTCTACTAGAAGCCAAAGCCTTTTCAACTATTTTATATATATATATAATATATATATATAATATATATAAATTCTATGACATTGCCTTTATTAAGCATTTTTTTTCCCATAAAGACAGAGAAAACTTGATCCAGTTTAGAAGAATTAAGGTCTTATGGGTCACGGCCTACAGATTAACTGTGAAAGAATCTTAAAGTCGATTAGTGCAATGCACTGAAGATTTACCCTTACAGTAGTATATAAGAGGAAGAGTCACCCCCATGAAAATCAACTCTTCAACCAAAGGCAAGAGTTGAACTTTATTTTTCATATTTATTTATTTATTTATTATTATTATTATTTTTTGAGTTGGAGTCTCACTCTGTCACCCAGACTGGAGTGCAGTGGTCGCTCCCGGCCACCGCAGCCTCAACCTGTTGGGCTCCAGCGGCAATCCTTCTGCCTCAGACTTCCAAGTAGCTGGAATTACAGGCACGCGCTACCACGCCCGGCTGATTTTTTTTATTTATTGTAGAGATGAGGTCTCGCTGCCCAGGCGGGTCTCGAACCCGTGGGCTCAGGCAATCCACTCACCTCAGCCTCCCAAAGGCGCGATATTACAGGCTGAGCCACCGAGCCCGGGTGCCCACTTTTTAATGGTGCTGTTTGTTTGTTTGTTTTCCTTTTGGCACATTTGAATTCCTTGTAGATTCTAAACATTAGGCCTTTATCAGATAGACTGTTGATAAATATATTTTCTCATTTTGTGGGCTGTCTCCCCACTCTCTTGAAAGTTTCTTTTGCTTTACAGAAGCTTTTCAGTTTAATGAGGTCCCACTTGTCTCTCTTATGTCTTTATGGCTTGAACCACTGGGATTTTGATCAGGAAGTTTGCCTATTCTTATTTCTCTATGGGTGTCTCTGCATTTTCTAAGATTCTTATAGTTTGAGGTTTTATATTTAGGTCTTTGATCCATTTAGAGTTGACTTTTGTGTATGGTGATAGGTAGGGGTCCTGTTTCAATCTTCAGCATGTGATCAGCCAGTTTTCCTAGCACCATTTACTGAATAAGTTCTCCTTTCCCCAGGGGTTGTTGTTAGAGACTTTGTCAAAGATGAGATAGTTGAAAAATTGAGGTTTTGCTTCTGGAATTTCTGTACTGCTCCACTGGTCCATATACCTGTTCTTGTGCCAATACCAGGCTGTTTTGATTATTATAGCCTGGAAAGTTTAAAATCTGGAAGTGTGATAACTCCCACTTTATTTCTTTTGCTAAGGTTTGTTTTGACTATTCATGGTCATTGATGTTTCCATATGAATTTCTATATTGTCATTTCCAGGTCTGAGGAGAATGATACTGGTAATTTAATGGGTATTGTGTTGAATCTGTAGATTGCCTTGGGTAGGATGAATATTTTAACAATATTGACTCTTCTAACCCATGAGAAAGAAGTATTTTTCCATTGGTTTGTATCTTCCTGGATTTCTTTGAGCAATATTTTGTAGTTTTCATTATAAAGTTCTTTCACTTCTCTGGTTAGGAACGTTAATTTTCTAAAGAAGCAGTTGTTTCTGTCCTTTCATTGAAGTCTCTTTTTTCCCCCTTTTTGTCTGTGTTTAATACTTTCTTAACCGTTTCTTATAGGGGTGGTCTGGAGGCAGTGTAAGTTCTTAGGGATTGGATATCTGGGAAAGATTTTAATTATCCTTCACTGATGAAGCTTAGCTTGGCTGGGTAGGTTATTCTTGGTTGAAATTGTTTATCATTGAGAACTTTGAATATTGGGCTCCAAGCTCTCCTTGCCCAAAGTCTTTCTATAGATAAACCTGCTACTATTCTGATTGGTATTCCCTGGTAGGTAGTCTGACCTTTTTCTCTTGCTGCTTTTAGGATTTTTTCTTTTATACTACTTTGTTCAGTCAAATTATTATGTGCCTAGGAGTTGGTCTTCTCATTTGTTGTGCCACAGGAGTTCTCTGAATCTCTTTTGTTTGAATTTTCACATCACTGATGAGGTGAGGGAAGTTTTCTTGAATAATTTCATGGAATGCTTGTTCCAGGATGGTCTCTGTCTCTGTTTCTGCCTCAGGAAGTCCAATTATTCTTAGGTTCATTCCCTTGAAGTAATCACTCATCTCTTGAAAGTTTTGATCTGTCTTTTTGAGTTTATTTTCTATATTTTTGACAGTTTAGTTTAGTTCTATATTTTGGTCTTCAAGTTCTGTCTTCTGCTTGGCTAATTCTGCTTTCCATGCTTATTAGTTTGTTATTTATTTCAATTACAGTATTCTTTACTGCTGTTATCTCAGTTATCAACTTCTTCCTATTTTCCTCTTATCTCGCCTCAATTCTTTTTATTTTCTCTATTAATGCCCTGATGTCTGGGCTTGTAGTATGTGACCAGTCATTCTGGGGGCTCTTCATTGTTTGCATTCTGAAATCTGTTTTCTCATTATCTGGTCTCCCAGGTGTCTGAGACCTATATTATTCTTTTGGTTGGTCTTTATTTGTGTAGATTTTCTCCCCACTTTTTTGTTTTTCCCTGTCTTCTTTAAATCTGTTTTTCAGGGGTGGCGGGGTTGCTTTTACTTCTGTTTGCTCAATATCCTATTCTTCCTTGTGCGAATCCTTCCTTGTGCTTTGTTTCATTCTTAAGTTGGACTGTAGGTTGGGGCTATACCTTTTGCAGTTTTGAGATTTATTTAGGGGAGAGCTGTGATTCAAAATCTATCTACAGATCCCAGTATCCATCGACAGGTGTATGGATATGCTGGAACCGACTTCCCACTGCTTGTAATCTGTCCATGCAGTGGGAGTATAGAGTTGCTAACTGAAAGTAAAACGAGGTAAGAAAAAGGAAAGAAATGGAATGGGGGGAGGGTAGTGGAAGGTGGAAAGAGAGAAGAGTAAGAGGGAGAACAAAGATGACTGCTAACAATGAAAATAGACTTGAAGACAGATAAGAGAAAAAACAAAAACAAACAAAAAATTCCAGTGAAAACAACAAAAAAACTGGGACGTACAATCATACAGACACACACTGACTAACTTCCTTATGATGTACTATTCCGCTACACAAACATGAGGTCTTAGATCACAAGTTGGAGGCTGAGCATAGCTGGGTGGAGGTGGGTGGGGCAATGCAGGTCTCTGCCTGGTCACAGGGCTCCAGATGATCTCTACCGCCGGGTCCAGCTGGGGCAGGCCGAGTGTGAGACAGCTGGGTGCTGCAGCTTGGGCCTCTTTTTCTTTCTTTGTTCTTAGGTCCCAAGCTGGAGTCTGAACAGAGCTCATGGGACAATGCAGGTCTCTGCCTGTTCTCGGAGCTCCAGCTGTTGTCTGGTCGGGCTGTGGCCAGGGGCCAGTCGAGGGAGGTGTAGTGCAAGACTGCTAGGTGTTGCTGGTCCGCATAGGCGGTGGCAGGGCGGCTGGGGGCAGGGCGGTGCAGCTGACAAGGGAGCCCGGAGCTCCTCGGGGAGGGAGCTGCGAGACTGAATCCCTGGGTGGTGGAAGCTCGGGGTGAGGAGGGCACTACAGCTGGAGAGGGAGCCTGGAGCTCCATGGGTGGCAGTGACTTGGGGCAGGGTGGGGCGCTGCAGACTGGGAGGGAACACGGAGCTCCACGGGGTGGGAGCTGAGGATATTCGTACATGGGCAGCGGCAGCTTGGGGCGGTGCTCGGTGCTTCAGCCAGGGAGGGAGCCCAGAGCTCCAAGGAGCAAGTGCTGTGGGTGGCAGCAGCTTGTGGGGGGTTGCTTCAGCCAGGGAGGGAGCCCACAACGCTAGGGGTGGGGTGGGTGCTCCACAGGCAGTGGTGGCTTGGGGCGGGGCTGGGTGCTGCAGCCAGGGAGGAAGCCAGAGCTCCAGGGGCTGTGAGCCAAGGGTCTCTCTGGGCGGCAGTGGCTTGGGCCCGGGCTAGGCAGTGTAGCCGGTTAGGGAGCCCAGAGCTCCAGGAGGCGGGAGCCGAGGGCCTCCACAGGCGGTGGCTTGGAGCCGGCTGGGGAGGTGTAGCTATGGAGGGAACCCAGAGCTCCACGTGGCCAGAAGCCCTGGGCCACCTGGGGCAGAACAGCGGCAGCGGCAGGGGTCGTGGAAGCCTAGAGGTGAGTGGGACCCAAGACCTCCAGGCTTCGTACTGGTGCCACTGGAGGGGGTGGGGGAAGCTAGAGTCTTTATGGAAACTCACTTTCACGAAGATGCTCACCGTCCCATCTGTGCCTTCACCATCTTGCCGCAAGTAAAAAATTTCATTTTTAAAGAAGAGACAAGACCCATGTTCCTTGTCCGCTACTGACAAGCAACCCCGGCAGGGAGAGGGAGAGGAGGAGGCTCATGTTCAGGACGTGACACTGGTGGACAGTCTCAAGGTTATAAAGGCCAGCCCTGGAGAGAGAACCTTCCGCTCCCCCAGCTGCCTCTGCTGAGCCGCCCCGCGCCCGGGCTGACCCAGCTGCCCGCAGCCCGCACCCTCCTCCTCACAACGTGACTGCAAGCTCCACTCCTGTCACACTTTCTGGCGGCGGCAGTGGCAGCCCATTTAGGTCTCAAACTGCTTTCTGTTTTTTTTCAACCTCTCATAAATTTCAGGCCTAGGGACATGCGATGGAAAATGTGTTGTGCATATGCATGTTAAGAATCAGTGAACTTATTATTTGCGGTTTAAAAGATCCTACATGATCTGGTATGAGCTTCTCTTTCATCAACACTAATTCTGCTTCAGTTACACCAGATTCCTTGTCACATTTAGAACATATCAGGCACTGAAATTTTTCACAGATGGTTCTCTTCCTCTGAGACACCCCTTCCTCAGGTATTACCTAACACTACTCCTCCTTCAAATCTTTGCTCAAATCTCATCTCCTCAAAAAGGCTTAGCTTGATATCCCTATTTATTACAACACTCTGTGTTCTTCTTTATTTCCCTTCAACTCTTTTATTTCTTTTCTTTATTTTTCCCCAATAGCACATATCATCTTAAATTTTCATCACCTCTGACCTTTCCTCTAATTTTAGATTAGAGACTTGATCCTGAAGAAACATTAAAGATATGGAAATATATTCTAGTTGTTATCATACATGTGTGTAAGCTATATGTTGTGGTAATATGTGTGCTCTAAAACATTCTGTATTAAAATGAAAAAAACACAAGGACTCATATTCTGACCCACTACCTACTGTCTACATGACTTTGGAAAATCATTTCATCTGTGGAGTTTATATGGCTATGACTATTAACCTTCTTTATCACCTATCTTAAATCAAGTTCTGTAGCAGTAGATCATGAGACCGGAAATTATGGTGCAAGTTGCTTACTGTAGAAATGCTCCCAAGGAAAATGGTAAGGATTGGGATAGAATAAGGAAGAAGATGGAGAAACCAAGAAGGGTATGATTTCAGGCAAACTTCAGCCTCAGCCAGACCATGTAGTCAAGCTGTGGAATATAACTTATGCCTTAGAGTATGTTCATCCTGGAGGCAAAATAACTAAGCTTCATACTCTCATAAAAGTTAACCTGCCTGTTATGCCATGCTACTCCATCACTGCTGTCCAGGTATAGTGAGTCTAATAGCCAAGATTAGCTCTCTCAAATGTATGGCACTCAGAACTGCCGGAAACAAAGATCATGGACATCCTAGTAACAAGTACTCAAAAATATTAAAAAGTATCTGAGGACGCTGTTTTAGAGCACTGACAGCATTTACTACATACCTCCAAAAGGAATTGGTTTGGTAGATCGGCAAATTGCATTGCTTTAAAAGCTATAAAAGTCCAAAGGGAAGTTCCAGGCTAGGCTTCTGAGCAACAGTAGCTCTCACTGGGGCTGGCTACTGAAATAGCAGACAGGAAATAACACAGAAATAAAGGGGTGGCAGCACCAATATTTACTTGGAGCCAGGATTGACCAATGCAATTTTCATTCTGTTGTGATCTATGTTTTACTGCTACTCACAAAAAATATGTGTTGTGTTAATCTGTTTTCTGTTGCTTATACCATACTACCTGACACTGGGTAATTAATAATGAGAAAATAAGTCAATTTATTTTTGACAGTTATGGAAGCTAAATCCAAGTTCACAGGATCACATCTGGTGAGGGTCTTTTTGCTGATGGGAGTTCTGTGAAGAGTCCCCAAGGCAGTGCAGAACATCACACGGCAGGGATGTTGACTGAATATACTAAATACTAGCTCAGGTCTCTTCCCTTTCTTATAAAGCCACCAGCTCTCCTCTTATGATAGTTTATTTATCCATGAAAGGGTTTATCCATTCACAAAGGTAGAAATATCATGATTCAATCACCTCTTAAAGGTCCTACCTCTCATATTGCCATATTGGAGATTAATTTTCAACATGGATTTTGAAGGGGACAGTCAAACAATAGTTTGTGTGTAGTTATCTTCCCATATAAACCATATATTTCAGTAATCTCTGTTCAACTCTCTTCAAGCACTCCATCTATCTTTAACAGGAACTGGGAATTTGAAAATTCTAGAATCATTTTTATAAAATAAAATATACACTATTAGGAAAATTAGTTAATGTAATATATCATAAATGGTATAAAAATAGTGACACTACAGGGAAGCATAAGAAACTTTTATTTATTCACTTAAGTAGTCTACCAAAGTGTCCAATTTGTTCAGTGAATTGTAGTCAATGGAAGATGCAGTAAAGTCTCAAATTACTAACTCCAAGCTTCATTTCTTTCTGCTTCTACTACCTGCTGAATGGAAGAAATGAAAAAGAACAGTTCAGTGGAGATGGGCAAAGCAAAATGTGGAAAACTAAACAAGGAAGATGAGTAACTGAGAAATAAAAATTAGAAAAATAGATACTAAGGTGTTGTCTGTACTTGTTCTAACCAGTTGTCACCAAAACCAAGAGAGAGTGATATGTTGTACAGATGACTATTCTTGCTGTATTACAGAAAACTGGTCTCAAAATTGACTGACTGACTAATTTTCTTGTTTGTTAAGCATGAGGAGGTGTCCTTACTAGATATCTAGAAATATAATTTAGAACATCTTTCTAAATTTATATATTGCAACAAAAAATTAATGTAAAATCAAATAAAAGAAATACAAATCTAAATTTGTTTTGAAACATGACATAATAATACAAGAAAACCAGAAAAAGGTAGCTATTTTGAAATAAGCAGCCATCTGTAAAAACTACCCACACAAAGAAGTGATAAATGTTTCAGATGATGGATATGCTAACTACCCTGATTTGATCATTATGCATTGTATACATGTGTCAAAATATCATTCTGTATCCCATAAATTGGTGCTGTTTTCATGTGTCAACTAAAAATAAAAGAAAAAAAGTTGATCAATGGAAAACATGGGGAAGAATATTTAAAAAATAGGGCCAGCACACTACTCACAGACCCTTACTCTAAAACAGAAATGACCATATTTTAAAGCACACAAACTTGAATCTCTGTGATTAAAATACTTCTATTCAATGAAGCAGAGTTGCTAGGAATCAATTTCTTACAAATTGAAGCAATAATGTCCCTAAAGCAAACACTTGCATTATTTCAACCCTCCATAATGACAGCAAATCAAGAAAACCATACAATGACAGAGATTCATTTAGAATAGAAGCAAATAAAGATAAGAGCTACAGCAAACCTTTCTGAAAGCTTTGTCTAACTAACCCTTCAGAGCTGAGTGATTTTAGCTGAAATGGCTCTGCAGTTTTCTTGGAATGTTTACTATTCATCAGAGTGTTTCTGTAAAATTTAACCAAAGAGTAAGCTGAAAATTATACTAGTAATGACTACTCTACTGAAAAAATGTAAAATATCAAAGCTCCAAATTTCTTGCAATTGAATAAAAGGTAGGGTGCATTGTTGTCTTTTCATTATTTTTCTTCCTTGTTTTTTTCTAATTAATTCTTATTTTTCCTTTAGTTGATTAGATGTTGAAATATTCTGAGGAAAGAAAAACGAGAATGTAAACATTTAAATTGTTTTATTAGTTTCATGGTACAATTGATTTTTCTACTAAAGCTTTAGAAACTCTAGCCAGTGAGTGCTGCCATAATTAAATAAAATAATGCATGTTAACAGAATGAATTATTAGTAATAAGCACTCAGTAAGCATTAGATTTTATTATTATTATTTATTTGATATTATTACATAAGCAATAAGGGAACAGAAGAAAGAAATTAGGTAGCACTCACTAAGTGTTAAGATTAAGTACCATGTTGGTATAGTTTCTTAAATGTGTTTATTTCGATTAAGGAGGTTCAATATTTGTGCTAGTCTACTAAGAATAAGAATTATTTTTTAAATCATAAGCAAATTGAATTATTTCAGCTGTTTTTTCTAGATCTCTTGGATTGGACATGATTTTTTTCTTTATTCTTTTAATATGGTACAATATGGTAATGGATTTTCAAATGCTAAAATAATCTTGCAATTTGGGGATAAATTTTTTTTTATAGTTGAAATCTCACTTTGTCACCCAACTAGAATGCAGTGATACCCTCATGGCCACCACAACCTGGACCTGCTGGGCTAAGGCAATCCTTCTACCTCAGCCTTTCAAGTAGCTGGAACCACAGTCCCATGCCACCATGCCCTGCAAATTTTTTTTATATTCATTGTAGAAACGATGTCTTGCCAAATTGCTCAAACTGGTCTCAAACCCCTGAGCTCAGGCAATCTTATCACCTTCACTTTCCAAAGTGGTGAGATTACAGGCGTGAGTCATTACACCTTGCCTAAATAAAAAATTTTTGTGAAACAGTCTCCTTTTTTAAATAACACTGAATTTGTTGTACTAATATTTGGATTTATATTTCTGTTCCTATGTTCATGGGAAACGTTAAAGATTAATTTTTATTTCATATAATGTCTTGGACAGATTTTTGTGTACAAAATTATGCTGATCTTATAAAACATGTTGCTAAATGTTTCCTCTTTACTGCTATCTAGCAGACTTTCATTACGATAGATTCTATTTCTTCCTTTAATTTTGGTAGAATTCACCAGTGAGTTTGGGGATTTGGACCTGGAGTTTTCTCTGCAGAAAATTTTAAGTATAATTTATTTCATAGTTGAAAAAATTTTCAATTTTCTGTTTCTTTTTTATTCAAAGTTGGCAATGATATTTACAAAACATCTAAACTTTAACTTACCAGCAAGATTTTTAAAATAATATTCTCATTATCATTTTACCGTGTATGAGTTCTGTAAGGAAACCTTTTCTGTACTGTTGCTGCATTCTAGTGCCTTCTCTCTTGATTAATATGTCCTGGGTTCATCAACTGTGTTAACTTCTTCATAGAACCACTGTTGACTGTTTATTCTTGCTATTTGTTTTCTATTTCACAACGTTTTTATTTTAAAAATATTATCATTATTTTTTATTTTGTCTACTATCATTTTATTTTTCTAAATTTCTAAAATGAATTCTTAGGCAAATAACTTTCTGCCCTTATTATTTTCAAAATTTATGTTAAAAGTTATGCTTTCTAAGCATGATTTAGCTGCATATTCAATACTTTTATTATTAATTTTGTATCAGTTATTCTAATTTAATTATTATTTTATTTATGGTTAATTTAGAAACACATTTCTTAATTTCCAAATATTTGAGCATAGTAACTTATCTTCATATATTTAACTCCAATTTATTTTTGAATTATATATTTCCCTTTTTATGTTAAAGTTCAGGATTTGATCAATTGCTATATATGTTCCATGCATATTTGGAGGCAAAGGTGTATTCTAATGTTGTGGTTAAATATTATTTATCTTTTCACTAGTGGATTTCACAATGGAATTCTTTGTCTTTTTTATGAAGAATTTCATGTAGGATTTTTTGGGGGGTGGGGGATGAGCTGCATAGAGGTCTGGGTAACAAAATCTTGATAATCATCGTTTGCTTAAAAACATCTTTACTTCTCTTTTTGGAAGATTATTTTCCTGTGTATAGAATTTTAAGCTGGCAGTCATTTTTTAAACACTAAAAATGCTACTGGATTTCATCTGGAATTCAGTGTTTGCTTTGAGATGTCAGCTACCTTTCTCATATGTTACCCCTTTTAAAGTAATATGTCATTCTCACTTCACACCCACTCTTCGGCTACTTTTAAGAAATCCTTTTGTATTTGGTTTTGGCAGTTTGACTATGATGTTCCTAGGGGTGCTTTTTCTTTGTAATTTTGCTGAAAGTTTGTTGAGCTTCCGAAATCTCTAACTTTTTGGTCTTTCCTCAATTTTGTTAAATCCTTAGACCTTATTTGGTCAAATGAATTTCTATCTATTGTATTACATTCTTTCCCTGTTACTCTTTTGGGACTCTAATTTCACATATGATAGATCTCACAATAACCGCTTTGTTTCTAACCTTTTTTCCCATATTCTTATTCCTTTTGATCCTTTGGCAATATTTTCTTCTAATATCTATTGTTTTGTATTTTCTACATACAGCTAGATCAATTCTGCTGGTAAATACAGTCATAGAATTGTGTTGTTCTTCAAATATAAAAATTTCCTTTTTGACTTTAAATTTTCTGATCATCTACAAAAATGCTCAAATATGACTTTTCTTTCTTGAGCATTTTAAGTGCAATTAATTAACAGTCTGCTTTTAGAAACTCCATTGTACATATTTACTATTTTGTTTTAGATCAAGTAAATTTGTTTCCAATGTACCTGGTTATTTTTTCTAATAATTTTTAGGCACTGTGTGTGCATAATATGCATATAATTTAAAACTTTGGCTACTTAACCCTTCCACATAATGTTTGTATTTGTTTCATGCAGAAGGCCAGAGTGGTGGATTTCAGTAACATCACTGACAATACAGCAAAATTATTCAGAACTGAAATAATTTTATGCTGGTTTTCAGACTCTGTGAAAGTAAGTCTATTTTATTCCCCTCTCTTAAACCTTACCTTTAAAGCCTTCAAACTTAACTCAAGGTACTTACCAGTTAACCTCCTCTTTCCAACTTTTAATGGATCATAAAATCCTCCTTCATTTACCTAAATCAGAAGTTGGCAAACTACATTTTTTTCTTCCTGGAGCAAGAGGTAAAGCTGTCATGCTGCTGTTTCTGTAAATAAAAATTTATAGGCACAAAGACATTAGCATTTATTTATATATTTTCTATTACTGCTTTCTTGCTACAATAGCAGCAGAGTCAAAAAATTATGACAGAGCCATATGGGCCACAAGGCCTAAAATATTTGCTATTTAACTAGTTACAGAAAAAAGGGTGCTGACCCAAAAATTGACAGCTGATTCCAGTGAAAAAGCAGTTAGCCTAAGTACTGTATAGATTCTTCTGGTTTTCTTTATCTTCAAAATCTGAACCCCAGTATTCTCTACTTTCTTATTAGCACACAACAATTTTAAAAACAGAGTTTGCCCCCACACACTGTTAATCCAGTCTTTCTCAATGGGAGAGTCATCTAAAACTCTTAGTCCAATATCACCCAAAGTACAATTTTTTTCTAGACTCTCAGAGAAGAAACAGTAGTACAGTTTTCGGGAAGCATTGAATATCATTTAGGTAAGCATTGAATATCATTTCACGCACATTTATTTGTCGGGTATTATAAAATAAGGCAAACTCCTTTTATAGCATCTATTTGTAAATTATGAAATTAAAATGCATTATGTATTCTTTAATACTCTCAGAACAAGTAAAATATAGTGGTCATTATGATTTAGCCAAGTAAGGGCATTTCTGTACTTTGTGAAGTCTATGGAATCCTCCCCATAAGTCTGTTTGTATAATTTCAGAATTTTCACAAGTGTTCACTAATAAAGATGAAAATCAATAGTTTTGAAAATGTGACTTTTATTTAAGTACACTGATGGTAACCAGACTCTGACACTTCCTAATACTATGCTTAAATTTTTGAGCCTGACCTCATTTGTATGTTTTTTTGTTTGTTTGTTTTGTTTTGTATTTTTCATTTTAAAGATGCGTACAATTCAGGATTAGGTGCATAAGTAGTCATTGTACAGGTGACGTTTGGGCATCCCATTGGTCTTTTTTTTTGCCTGGTTTGGAAACAGATACCCTTATTAATGTTATATGTCCCTCTCGTCCCTCCCCTGGCAGTGACATGCTGCTGCCAATCCCTTCATGTAGTGCAATGATAAATGTTCAGGGTCCACTTATGAGACAGAACATGTGGTACTCAGTTCTTTGATGCTGTGATAGATCACTGAGTATGATAGTTTCTAAATCTATCCAAGTTGCTGCAATGCCCATAATTGTGTCGTTCTTTATGACTGTGTAATATTCCATCATGTGTATGTACCACATACACATTTTTTTATCCAATCCACTTTTGATAGGCAGCACAGTTGGTTCCATGTTTTTGCTATTGTGAGTAGTGCTGCAATAAACATGTGTGTGTAGGTATCTTTTTTGTAGAGTGATGTGAGTTCCTCTGGGTATATTCCCGGAAGGGGAATTACTGAGCCTTAGAGAAGATGGATTTTTTTTTATCTTTTAGAAATTGTCACACTGTTTTTCACAGAGGTTGTACGAGTTTACTCACCCACCAACAGTGTAGAAGTGTTCCATTTTTGTTGCATCTTCTCCAGCATCTGTTGTTTTTTTGAGATATTAAGGGTGGTCATTCTGTTTGGAGTTAGATGGTAACTCAGGGTGTGATTCGCATTTCTTTGATGATTAGCAAAGCTGAGCATTTTTTCATTTATCTATTGGCTGTTCTTATGTCTTCTTTTGAGAAGTGTCTATTTATATCTTTTGCCCAATTTTTCTTTTCTTTTCTTTTCTTTCTTTTTTTTTTTTTTTTTTTTGAGTTGGAGTCTCACTCTGTCACCCAGACTGGAGTGCAGTGGCTGCTCCCGGCCACCGCAACCTCGACCTGCTGGGCTCCAGCGATCCTTCCGCCTCAGCCTTCCAAGTGGCTGGAACTACAGGCGCGTGCTACCACGCCCGGCTAATTTTTGATTTATTGTAGAGATGAGGTCTCACCAAGTTGGCCCAGGTGGGTCTCGAAGTCACGGACTCAGGCAATCCACTCACCTCAGCCTCCCAAATCGCTGGGATTACAGGCTGAGTCACCGAGCCAGGCCTTGCCCAATTTTTTAAAGGGCTGTTTTGTTTTTGTTTTTGTTTTCCTTTCAGCGTGTTTGAGTTCCTTGTAGATCCTGGATGTTAGGACATTGTCAGATACAGAATTGGCAAATATTTTTTCTCATTCTCTGGGCTGTTTCCTCATTCTCCTAATAGTTTCTTTTGCTTTGCAGAAGCTTTTCAGTTTAATAAGGTCCCACTGTTCTATCTTATCTCTTATGGCTTGGGCTTTTGGGGTTTTGATTGGGAATTGGTTACCTATTCCAAAGTCTGTAAGAGTCTGTCTTGTATTTTCTAAGATTCTTATACATTGAGGTTTTACATTTAGGGATTTTATCCATTTAGAGTTAATTTATGTGTATGGTGATAGGAAGGGGTCCTGTTTCATTCTTCTGCTTGTTGTCATCCAGTTTCCCAGCACCAGTTACTGAATAGGTTCTCCTTGCCCAGTGGTTGTTGGTGGAGGCTTTGTTGAAGATGAGTTGATTGAGAAATTGAGGTTTTGCTTTGTTGAAGATGAGTTGGTTGAGAAAACGAGGTTTTACTTCTAGAATCTGTGTTCTGTTCCATTGGTCTGTATGTCTGTTCTTATACCAGTACCAACCGGCTTTAATTATTGTAGCCTTGTAATAAATTTTTAACTCTGGTGGTATGATTCCTTCCACTTGGCTTTTTTTGCTAAGGATTGTTTTGACTTCATGGTTGTTTGCATTTCCACATAAATTTCTGCATTGCCATTTTCAGGTCTGAAAGAATGATGTTGGGTACTGCATTGAATGTGTAGATTGCCTTGGGTAGAATGGACATCTTTTTGTTTTGTTTTGTTTTGTTTTGAGTTGGAGTCTCACTCTGTCACCCAGACTGGAGTGCAGTGGCCTCTCCCAGTCACCGCAGCCTCAACCTACTGGGCTCCGGCGATCCTTCTGCCTCAGTCTTCCAAGTAGCTGGAACTACAGGCGCGCGCTACCACCCCCAGCTAATTTTTTGATTTATTGTAGAGATGAGGTCTCACCAAGCTGCCCAGGCTGGTCTTGAACCCGCGGGCTCAGACAATCCACTCACCTCAGCCTCCCAAAGCACAAAGATGGACATCTTAACAATGTTGGTTCTTCCAACCCATGAGGAAGACGTATTTTTCCGTTTGTTTGTGTCTCCTTTGATTTATTTGAGCAGTTTTTTGTAGTTTTTCATTGCAAAGGTTTTTCACTTCTCTGTTTAGGAAGATGTCAATGTATTTCATTTATTTGTGGATATTGTGAAAGGGATTGTGTTTTTTACTTGGTTCTCTGCCTGTTTGTTGGTGTATAAAAATGTATCTGTCTTTTGCACATTGATTTTTTTACCCTGTGACTTTTCCAAAGTCCTTTATCAGTACAAGGAGGCTTTTGACAGATTCTTTTGGATTATCAAGGTATAGCATCATATTGTCATCAAAGAGGGATAAACTTCCACTTTCCTATTTGGATACCCCTGAATTCCTTCTCTTATCTGATTGCTCTAGCTAGGATTTCAACACTATGTTGAACATGAGGGATAAGAGTGGGCAGCCTTGTCTTGTTCAGATTTTCAGGGGAAATTCTTCCAATTTTTGTCCATTTAGCAATATGTTGGCTATGACTTTGTCATAGATGGATCTTATTATTTTAAGGTACATTCCCTCTATGCCTAGCTGTTCAAGAGTTTTTATCTAAAAGAGATACTAGATTTTGTCAAAAGCTTTTTCTTTGTCTAATGATATAATCATATGGCTCTTGTTTTTACATATGTTGATGCATTGAATTATATTTACGGTTTTGTGGATGTTGAACCAGCCCTGCATACTGAGACTGAAGCCTACTTTGCCTTGGTGGCTCATTTTTGAGATGTATATTGAATCTGATATTTGACAATCCTGTTGAGAATGTTTTTATCTATATTCATCAGGGATATTGGCCTGTAGTTCTCTTTCTTTGTTGAGTGTTTGCCTGGTTTGAGTATCAGTGTGATGTTAGTTTCATAAAATAATTTGGGGAGAGTTTTGTCTGTCTTGATTGCCTGGAATATTTTCAGTAAGATTGGTGTCAGCTCCTTCTTGTATGTTTTGTAGAATTTCACTGGAAAGTCATCTGGTCCTTGTCTTTTTTTGGGGGTAGGGATTTTCTTATGACAGAGTCAACTTCCCAGGTTGTTATAGGTCTATTTAGGGTCTCAATTTCTTCTTGTTTCATCACTGGGAGGCTGTGTGATGTTAGAAAGTCCTCCATTTTATTTAAGTTTTTGAGTTTGTTTCCATTCAGGTGTTAATAGTAATCACAAGTAAACTTTTGTGTTTCTTAAGGGTTAGTTCTGACTTGATTATTTGCATTTCTTTTGTACTTGTTTATATTTAGGATTTTTCTCTCTTTATCTTGGTTTATCTTGTTAGGGGGTCCATCTTGTTTATCCTTTCAAAGAGCGAGTTTTTTGTATCATTGATTTTTCTATAATATTTTTGTCTTCTATGTCCTGTATTTGGAATTTAACTTTGGTGATCTGGATTTTTCTGGTGAATTTAGGGTTTTTGTTGTTTTGCTTTTCCATCCCTCTTAGGTGATTTGCTAGGTTGTTAACTCGTGATCTTTATATTTTCTTTATGCGTGTGTGAAAAGATATAAATTCCCCTCTTAGTAATGCTTTCATGGCAACCTAGAGTTTTTGGTAAGTTGTGTCTGTATTTTTATTTGTTCCCAAGGATCTTTTAAGTTCTGTTTTTATTTCTGTGTTAACTCAGGAGTCGATCAGCATCATGCAATTTAGTGTCCATGTATTTGTGAGTTTTGAGGGGATCTTATTGGTGGTTATATTTATTTTTATTCCACTGTGGTCTGAGAAGGTGCATGACAATATTCCAATCTTGTTTATGCTTGATTTGTTTATGCTTGATTTGTGACTGAGGATGTGGTCAATCCTGGAGTATGTTCCATGTGGTAATGAGTAGAATGTATATTTTGTGGTTGTTGGGTGGAGTGTACTATAGGTATCTCTTAAGTCCATTTGGTCTGTTGTCAAGTTGAGGTTCTGGATCTTCTTGTTAATTTTTGGCCTCAGTGATCTATCTTGGGGTTATTAATGGAGTATTTAAGTCTCCAGTTATGACAGTGTTAGAGTCAGTATTCTTTTATAGCTTATTTAGTAGTTGCTTTATAAATCCTGGTGCTCCTGTGTTGGGTGCACATATGTTTAGGATGGATATTTCTTGCTGATGGATTGAACCTTTTGTCATTATGTAGTGTCCATCTGTATCTTGCTCCTGTCATTTTTTGTTTTCCATTTATCTGAAAGTTTATTCTCCATCCTCTAACTTTATGTCTGTGGGTACACTTTGCTGTGAGGTGTATTTCCTGGGAGCAACATATTGTTGGGTCATATTGTTTTATCCAGTTTGTCATTCTGTGTCTTTTCAGTGATGCACTGAGTCCATTCACTTTCAGGTTGATTATTGAAGTGTGAGAGTTTGTCCTTATCATAAGGCTCTTATATGGTTCTTTTGTTTTCTTTAAACTTTTGCATTAATATATGTGGTTTTTAAAAATTATTTTTGCAGCTGTGCTGTGTGTTCTGTTGCTTCTGTGTTCGCTTGTGATCTTGTCAAGTGTAGGTCTTTCTTTTGTTTCTATTTTCTTCTGTGCACAGCACAGCCTTTTTAAAAAAAGATGAGCTGGTCTTGAAGCAGCATATCCTGTAAGACATTGAATGTCTGGGAAGGATTTTAATTCTCTGATCCTTAGCTTGACTGGATAGAAAATTCTTTGTTGAAATTGTTTATTGTTGAGAACATTAAATATTAGGGTCTAATCCCTTTTGGTCTGTAGTGTTTCTGCAGGTAAGTCTGAAGTGATTTTGATTGGTCTTCCCTGGTAGGTAGTCTGACCTTTTTCTTTTGCTACCTTTAGGATTTTTTCTTTTATTACCGACTTTATGTGTCAATTACTATGTGTCTAAGAGTTGATCTTCTCTTAAGATGTTTTGCAGGGGTTCTCTGAATCGCTTGTGCTTGTAAAATCATGTCTCTTCCAGATGAGGGAAGTTTTCTTGAATGACTTCATGGAATGTTTGTCCCAAGGTATTTTCTGTTTCTGTTTCTACTTAAAGGTATACTCATCAGAAGTAGGGTTGACTTCTTGATAAAATCTTATATCTCATGGAGACTTTCTTCATCTGGTTAAGCTTTTGTCTAAATATGTAACAGATTGAATTAAGTTTACACTTTGGTCTTCCAGTTCTCAGATTCTTTCTTCTGCTTGGTCAATTCTGCTCCCTATGCTTCTCAGTTTATTGTTTATTTTTTGAATAGAGTTCTTTATTTCCATTATTTATAAATATGCTTTCTTAAGTATATCCAATTAAGAATGTTGCAATTTCATTTAGTTTTAGCCATTCTGTCCATTGATTCTCTGATCTCCATATGTACCTTCTGGGTGCAGTCATTCTTGGAGATAGCCATTATTTGTGCTCCAGTAGCTATTTTTTCAGACACTAGCTCTTTTTGGGACTCTGAGGATTACCAGTGATTTTTCTTCATTTCTAGTAGTTCTTTTACCTTTCTCTTTAATTTTGTTGTTCATTGGGTAAAGGAGAAACAATTTCTTCTGATATTTGTTCTACTTTCTGTCCTTCCCTTAGTTGGGTCTCTCGGTTTGTTCAATTATACAATAGGGCTGAGGGTGTGGCATTGTGCTATCTCTTTTCAATTTTGAGCACTTACTAGAGGGAGGGGAAAGTGCTGCAAGAATTCAGAACCTACTGATGGGTCACAATGTTTGTTATCTGGTGAATAGGCCAGGTGAGACTCCATCTCCACATAATATAACCTTACAATGGGTATACTTGTTTAGTCCTTGAGTCCAAGATAGAGTATAAAAGAGAAAAGAGAGGGAAGAAGGAGAGAAACTTTTTTTAAAAAAGAAGAAAGAGAGCAACCACTTCAAGTTTTCTCCCACTGTGGGAGCTTTTCTGTCCTCTCAATAAAAAACCCACTTTCTAAAACAAGAAGAAGAAGAAGAAGAAAGAGAAAAAGAAAAAAAGTGATAAAGAAGGAAAGAAAGGAGAGAACCAATCAACAAACAAAGCAAGCAAATAAATCAAGCAAACAAAATACAAAACACAAAAAGAGGAAAAAATCAAAACACAAAAACTTTCTGGCAGAATTTTCTCAGCTTTAGTATATATCTGTGAGGGAGGAAACAGTTCCCTATTATGGCAGGTTCTGTGATTGCACATCTGTACTGCAGATTCCCTCCACTCCTGATACTTGAGATTTTGCAATCTTCACACTTCGATGCCTGCAATTGACAGTCAATGTGTGTTCACAAGGAGGTGAGGAGAGGTGACCTGACTTAGCATCTCTCAGACTCTCTCCTCCTACCTTTCTCTCCCAGCATTGTCACAGCCCCCACAGAATGCAGTTTGTGGTGGGAGAGTGGGTTCTCCGGCCTCTACCCTACCCCCCTAAACTCTTTCCCTTGCTGCTCGGGGTGGAGTGGAGGGTGGAGTCAGATAGGTATTCACCAGTCTTCTTCTTTGCCAGATCCACTGTATTTGTCTATTGCCCAGCAGCTGACTTGTGGTGGGGAGGTGGATTGTCTAGAGCTCTGTACCCACCATTACTTGCCAGGGCTTGTGCACCAGGGGTGATCCTCTCTGAGTTTATAGATAGCAGACACAAAGCAATAAAGATGTCACCTCCTGGTCTTAAGACATAGATATTCTGTTCCATGGAGGCCACCCTGGAACATGTCTCTGCACAGGCTTCAGACAGGCTGCTTAGTTGCTCTATAGACTACAGTTTCTGATATACACAGCATCAGGAAAGATAGCTCCCTCCACAGCAAGTACTACATTCTCCAAGACTCAGGTCCCAGTAGTGTGACCTTGTAGCATAACCTAGTGCTGGAGCCAGTGACAGCAAGTCCAAGTGTCGGGTGGTGGCTGCTCCCTATCACCTCGTTGGGACCTCATTCTGTGGCCATTTCTGCTAGTGTCCAGTCTTGGCCTACATTGATGGGGCAGAGCTTGGCCCTGGCAGTTGCTCCTGGGAAGGGCTTTGTTGATTTCAGAAAATGGTGCTCAGCTTCTGCACCCTGGGAAGCACTAGGATCCAAGTAGAACAGTTGCGGCACTAGCCGCTTCATCAGGAAATCCCTGGCTACTTGCTCCCAAGTCCACTCAATCAGCCATTCACATGCCCACGTACACACAGACACACATGCAATTTCATTCATATACTCACTTACACAGAGACTCATACAGTTCAATGGTTATGCCACCATTTTTTCCTCTAGTTTGTACTTTTTAAAGGGAGTTTAATAAAATTTTGCAGAATAAATATGACAATTAAATGAGATGGCATATACAGTATGCCTACCAGAATGCCAATCCCCTTTTCTTTTATTTTGTTTGAAACAATATGAAGGACAATGGACACTGCCTGTCTGCAAATTAGAATTACTGAGAGATGATGCTTACCCCAGTAATTCTAAATGCCTAAAACAGAGCCAGAGCAATTAATTCTGAATCTTCCACTTGTTAAGCTGATATATACTCAGATGAATCCTTTATTCATTGAGGGTTAAAAACCACTGAAAAGGCAAAAAAAAAAAATCAGGTTAGGTAGATCTTGGCTCAGATTTTCCTACCAGTGTTTGTTAGTGATCTTATTCTAATTTTAATTTATCACACAATTTCCTAATTTATGAGCATATATATCATAATTTTCAAAGCTATTAAGAAATTAACAAGTACAATATATGTTTCCATACATATAATAGGTACTCCACAAATTTAAGCTACTATTACTTTACTATTTCTTTTCTGACTTAAATGTGAGTTTCTATTACTCCGTAATCCTATTCTGATCATTTCCCTGAGCTCTAGATTTCCCTAGAGTTTTGCAAGGCCAACTTCTCATCATTCTTTTCTCCAGATAATTGCTCTGAAGATTTTTCTTAACAGCAAAGCTAAAGTAGCCATTTGTATACAATTATTTTCAATTTAGTTAGTTTGTATTTATATTTGTCATATCACTTAATCCTCCATGAAATTATTTTTTATTTATTTGTGTATGTACTAATTTCTGTCTCTCACTATGCAATATGAGCCTTATCATCATGCAGTTTTTCATTTTATACAGCATGCCTGGACCAGACTATGGCTTAGAAGACATTCAATAATTATATGGAGATGTAATGCATTACATTCTGAGTTAAAACTGCAACTGACGAATGTAAAAACATGGTTTCCTGCCTACATAAAATTATTTAACTTATCTCAATTATGAGTGCATACCATATTTGTAAATTTGTCCTACATTTCTCATAAAAATATGTTCTCCTTGAGTTCAGAGCCCATTTATTAGGCATCTTAATTTATTAGCCACCTAACAATAAATGAATTAATAAGTAACTTTGTTCTAATAAAGACAAAAATAGTTGACAAGAGCAAAAAAGTTCAGAAGTGTGAAATACACTTAAATTGTTAAAGCTACATTTGTGCTGGGATTATGTCTAAATGTAGAGGAGAAATAGACTGTAATAGGTATGATTTTATGCTCTGGAGTTGGAAAAATCATTCCACTTGGTCCACTGCCACAGAGGTACATTAAGACCAACCCATATCTCTAGAAATTTTCTATCTGTTCCTTTTTGTATCCAACTGTCTGCATGGATGTGCCCAAGGGCTCTTTTCCCCATTTTTCAAATATGAAAAGCAAGACTGTACATGTGATTAGCCTCCAAATTCAAATTAATTGAAGAATGCCTCAAATATTGAGGTAGTTGCTCTAAAATAACTCCAGTGTCTTTGTCCCCCAGCTGTGAAAATTGTTAGGTGTGACTTTTATCATGTATCCCAGATTTTTTCCATGTTATGCTCCAGTCACCCACGGTGTTAGCCGTCTAACAGTGAACCATTTGCTGGCTGAATTCGCTTCTCTGTGTCACTATTTTACTCTCCTACCATATTACCTACATTTCTCAAATAAGCTGCTTGCCATTAAAAGTTTAGTTTTAGGTTCTTTTACTTGAAAACTCTATAATATTGGATAAATAAATAATCTCACATTTGCTTCTTTTGCTCATCTGTAAAGTGTAAATACAAAAGGATCTATAATAACATTTTTCTGTGACAGTTAAATGAGTCTATACAAATATATGACATTAAATGAGTCTCTCTCTCTCTCTCTCTCTCTCTCTCTCTCTCTATATATATATATATATATATATATATACACACACACACACACACAGTCAAAACACTTAGGAGGGAGTCTGACATATACTATGTACTCAATAAATATTATTTAGCCTTATTTTTGTCAGAACTGACTTTGACTAGCACCAAGTGCTCTGAGCAGATTCTCTATGAAATCTTTATGATCACCATAGAGTGATACTTAAAAGAGTAAATTGCCTGAAGTTGCAGAGAAGATTTGAAAATGAAAGTTTGGTCCATGTTACTTGAGTGAGCATAAATTCTTAAATAAAAATAGTGTTATTTTTTATTTTATCTTTGATTCTAGCAAAGTGTCTGGCTGGTTATTTGCAGATATCTGATGATGAGACTAAACTTTAGTATGCACAAAATTCACTTGGGGAGACTTTTAAAAATCAAATTCTTGGCTTCTTTGATTTTTAAAACCGAATTCCATACTTAAAACAAAAACATAATTAAATTGGTAAGCGAGGATATTTGCATTTTTACAACACCTTGACTGTATAATCTAGTAATACAAGAAATACATTAGGAAATACCTGGATAGTAAAAATTAAAAATGTTGAGACCATAATATTGTGACTACACTAAAGGTCCAAAAGAGCATTAAAATACTGAGTTTTAAAACATATTTTGTAAGATTTAAATACTTTTTGTAGTCCATTTCACCAACCACAGGGAAACTCTAATTGCTAGAACAGGTAGGGCCAGTGTTTGCATTAGTAAATTAACTAGGCCTTCTCAGAATGAGACTTAAATCAGCTTTAAAGTTTCTCCCCCCTCTTTTAACACACTAGAATCATTTGGATTATTTGTAAAAGTAGCTGGTTTTTTGTTGTTTTTTCATATTGAACAAGTCCTGTGGTTTCAACCTCCATAAAAATTAAGTGAAAAGCACTTTTTAAGCACCTTGCTTGAAGTTACCACAAAGTATCAGTGGGAGATTCAGTCATCAAAACCAGGAAGACACAGCAGAAGACAACATGAGATATTTAGACCCTTTTTATTCTATTATGTGTACAATTTCAAAAGTTAAAATGTAACCTTATAATTCCTAAGCTTATAGGAAATATGCACCTGGTGCTTCTCTTGCAAAGTTTTCTAGCAAAGGAAAGTTAATTAGAAGATATTTTAATTCTCAGATTCTTTGATCCTCTTTTCTATCTGGAAAGTATCTCTGAATTTTCTGGTACAATCAACCATTTTCTTCCTTTCATTGAAAAATAAATGAGACGCTACAGGAGCTACTGTTTCCCTTCTATATCAGTAGGGAATTTGTTCCTCTTAAATGAAAACAACCAATGACTACATGATTGATTTATATTATAATATTGTACCAAGTTATCATTTCAAAATCCTTAAGAATAAACAACAAAAATGTACAATGCAAGAAAATATGAAAAGCAACTAATGTAGTGAGACTATGTTGTGCTTTTCTACCAACACATACACTTCAAGTCTATTCCTGCTCTTTTTCTTCTATTTTCTCTTGTAATTGGCAGCTAGAGTGTTTAAGTTAAACAATAACTGGATTATGAATGTCTGCCAATTGCTTTATTTTTTACAAACAGTTTTTAGATTCCTGACTAAGTCAACAAATTCCTACACTGAATGGAAAAATTAAAATTAAATGGAAAAATGCAAATTAAACTGAAAAGGAAAAAAAATTGGTAGCACTGGAAGATGTCTGAGCTATTTTATACTTTTATATAAGGAAGTGAGACGTACCATTACTGAACTTTAATAGTATGTGTCTTAGTTCATGTGGGCTGCTACTGCAAAATACCATGCATTGGGTAGCTTATCAACGAGAGATTTATTTTTCACAGTTCAGGAGACTGAAAATTCTAAATCACAGTACTAACAAATTTAGTGTCTGGTGAGGACCTGCTCTCTGGTTCATAAGTTGAGCATCCTAGCTATGTCCTCACATGTTGGAAGGGACTAACTTCCTTGCTGAGTTTTCTTTTATGAAGTACTAATTCCATTGCGAGGACTCTGTTCTCATAAACCAATCATTCCCAAAGACCTGATCCCTTAATAACATCACATTTACAGTTAGAATTTTAACATATGAATTTGGAGATGGGGGACATTCAAGTCATAGTGCTATGTAGTCAATATATATTGCACTTATTATTTATTAATTAATCAATAATATTTATTGGTGTTTGTATATCTCCTTATTTACATTCACAAATAATCTGTTTCCTTGACAAGAAATAATTTGCAGAATGGAATACAAGAATGTTTTTTCCCCTTCTTGATTGTGTGCAGAATACATTTACCAAAGAGTCAATAATGAATAATTCTTTAGTGATCTCATACTGAATCAGTTAAAAAAGAATCAGCTTAAGTTCAAATGCTTAAGTTTTGCTCAAATGCTTGAATAAGGGATAATGAACTGTAAGATAATTTTATAATTAAGTTCATTTTGCTTTATCAGTAGCTAAACCTTTAAGAGAGTATAGAAAAGATATCTTAAACATACTTATTTTCCATTAAAAATGCCATAAGCAATTTTTATTATTTCTAAGACTAACAGAGATTGTTATATGAGTACTTCTTATTTTATTATTTAATTAAACTTTCCACATAAAAAAAGATAAGGAAATCTTATAGACAAAAGAACACTGACCTACTTTTCAGAACAATAGTATCTCAAATGTGGTCCCAGTAGATTTCATGAAGTTTACACAGAACTGTATAATGATAAAAAAGGAAGATGAAAAGAGCTTAAAGGTAGTACTATTGAGATTTGAAACAAAAGAACTAAATTAAACTGACAGAGTAGTGGGCATTTGACTGTGGGCATGATGATGACAACCAGATCTGATGTTTTGTTTTTATTTTGTCTGTTGCATTTTCGAATTGTTATTCATTAATATTGGGTTGGAGAGAGAGGGGGAATGAGAATAAATGCTTTGAGGAAGATAACAAATATCCAATATTTACTCAAAGTATACAGTGTAACAGGCACTGCACTCGACACTAGGGGAGATAAGAAGACGAATAGTCCCTGATTCCTTTACAATCAAAGTGTCTCATTATACCTGAAATTGTGGCATTAAGATATAAGGAAGGATATGCACACTCGGATTTGTGTGTGTGTGTGTGTGTGTATTTTGTAACCTGGGTAGTAACTGTGTGTTCGTCAATAAGTCACTGTCTTCACTAAGCCTGAAAGCAGGGTTCAAACATTTCTAAATGGGAATCTAGACAACTACACCAATTGACAAGTATTGGCATGGAAATAAATTTTCTTAATCATCCCCAGAAGAGAGAACACCAGATTTTGTCATGTTTTCTAGTCATATGTAATTTGAAGACATAAAGGCAAGAAACTATGCTATATCTCTCTGTTGACTAGAAACCCTGAGTGGCTTAATTGCACAGCCATGAATTTCCCCATAAATACCATGATAAGCAAAGCAGTGAGATACACAGATTTTGGTGTATCAGGTTCTGGACTATGGACTGTTGGACATATGGATAAAAGTGACAACATTTTAACTTTAGAGGAAGGTATGTACATTTGTGTGTGTGTGGTTTTTTGAAGTCCTCTTTTGCGTTTTTAAATGCAGTGTTTACTCCTATCTCCTTCTTTTTTTCCTCCCTACTACGCATTCCTCTCTTCCTCTTCATTCACATATTTTTCAGACTCCCCTTAGTACCACAGTTTAAGTGAAATGCAACGAGTTATTCATCTGGAGTAACTCCTGCTATTTTAAATCATTTTCAAGGTTTAGAGATAATAAGAACTGAAAAATAGAAACATGATCCTTTGCATAGTCTCTAGATTTGCAGACAAAAACACTAAAAAAAACAAATGAAAAATTACTACCAAGATGCTTGGTACAATGAGAAAATTATTTCTCTAATCCAAGCATAGATAAACATTATAAACATCTTTGTACATAATTTAGAGACACTAATAATGAGAACAATAAACAAGGCCAGTCACCACGGATTTGATGACCTTAAGTTGTGGGTCTACAGTGGGCTGAATATTGGGCCAATACAGATCAAGTACTGACTCTTTAATGCCTGCTTTGGAAGAAAAGCTGCACGTATTCTGCAAATAAAACCAGAATCTGAACAGGATGTAAAGGAGCTGTGCATGAAACTGGGTGGGTGTTGACCTCTGAAACTGTGGATTAGGACCAAGTAGCTACTCTCATTGTTCTGAGCCTGCATCTGGGGAGAGTTTAAGATTTTACTCATTAGTGAAAGGAGTTGGAGTAGGGAAAAAGACACAGGACATCTGTGTGATAAGAAACTGGTTTTTTATCATTATAAGCAGAATTACATCTCTGGGCACCAGGAGAGATCCAAAGCAGTTAAGTATGAAATAAGAGACAGAGATAAACAACCCATACAGCTGGTGTGTTCAGGGAAAAAATTTCAAAATGAGTTTATAAAAATATTTTAAGTTGCAAGAAATGGCCTGATACTATATTTGATACAAGATTGATATGACTGACATCAGAATTAACCAATAGACACATTTTTATGCTTGATTAGATTAGGTTAATAATGCATCCTGAAAAAATATTCAAAAAAATGTAAAGTTATCTAAAAATATTTATAGTTTAAACTGAGCGAGAGATAATACGGATTAGCTAAGGACAGACATATGTAAAATGTACATCCAAAACAATAATATAGTCACTGGAGAAATAATGAAAAGTCTTAAACACTGTGCACAGTTGAAGTCAGAATTAGCAAATTATACAATAGAATTGAAGAAATGTTTCAAAATGCATCAGGTGAGTTAAAGGGATAGAAAAGAATAAACTAGATGCAAAATTTGAGAGATAAGGAGCTTACAAATAAAAGCTGTGTCATGGGAGTACTCAAAACAGTGAACAAAGAACTAAGGCAGTTAACTGACAGAAAATAATTTGGAATTACAAAAAGACGTAAATCCTCAGATTTGAAAGTTGAATGTATACTGAGAAGAATGCATTTTTAAACATGCATACACTGAGTCAAGGAAACAAAGAGGGCAAAGAGAAAAGACATTAGAGTGAAAAGTGAGATTCACTACAAAAGAATAGCAATGAAATTAATTTAGATTCCTTATCTGAACATGAATAATATCTTTAAAATGCTAAAGTCAGACCTAGAATTCTACGACAAGGTATGTTTTTCTTCATATGTAAGAGTAAAATAAAAGCATTTTAGTCTTCAATTGCTAAGAATTTTTACTGTTCATAGACTCGCTTTTATTAAAGCATTTATGCCAACACAAAAGATAACATGGATTAAGACTGCAAATGAAGGAAAGGTGCAAACAACAAAAATGAGCACATAAATTAATCAAAAAGTATAAATCTTGGTAATAATTATGGAATTATGATATTTTTAATATTATGAAAATAAAATACTAAAGTTCAAAACAGAAGTTGGAGAACTGTGATGCAGCAGGCAGTTAGGAAGTCTAAAACTAATGCATATATGAATAATAAATGACAATCAGTGAAAGAGTAAAAGTAGAATAGATATATTTCCATAAGTTGTGAAGTGATGGAAATAAATAGATAAATCTATCAAAAATCAGAAAAGACAAAAGAAAGCAAATACTTAACAAATAAGAACCAAAAAGATGGAATAAATCCTTATTTATTAGTTGTCAAATTAAGACTATTTCACTCTGCATTTAAAATCAGAGACTCAGGCTGATATTTTTTTTCAGGTATATGCTCTTTCTAATTAATTACTGAGTTAATATATAATAAATTGGTTAGAAATGAAAGCATGCATTAAAAACTGTGTTGGAATATATATATATTTTTATTTTAAAGATGTGGGATACAGTTTAGAAATAGGTATACAAGTGGTCATCATACAGGTAAAGTTTGGGCCTCCCTTTTGTCCCCACTTCTCCTGCTTTGAGATTAGGTATTGATGTTATTTGCCCCCACTCCCAGAATATTGTTAAACCAGTAATCTGTAAGAAGACAGAAATTGTCAAACATTGCCATGGGTCTCCTACAAAACATTCTTGAGACTATTTACTGGCACTGTGTTCCTTCCATATTTGGGAGTCAAGGATTTTCACATTATTACTCATCTAGCTACTTCTTAGCCTCTGGTAGAAAAAAACAAAATATCCTTCCACTGTTAACTGACTATGATGGTCTCTCTTTTCTTGTTAGGATACGTCTTTGTTAAATCTGTAGTTTTCTTCTAGAATTATTTTACTCCCTATATAAAGTTGAGCCTATTTTTACGAGTGACAAAATTTTGACTTCAAATAACAATGATCATTTTAGAAAACTTTTTTACATGTCAAAAGCTAGAAATTGGTGTATCATAGAGAAGCTTAAGAAGAAAAAGACTAAATATTTATTCAGCTTGTTTAGTCAGCTTCTTAAATTATTATCTTTAGACTAATAAATACAATTCTAAATTCAAGAAATCACCCAAAGGCTGTATCTTTTGACACTGGTCCCTTGCATATTTCTTTCTTTCTAATTGAATATATGTGCATACCACATATATAATTTTTTATCCTACTGCTTCTTTTTCAGAACTTCTAAATTAGCTATATTTTATTATTCCTGTTTCTGAGAAAAGAAACATCACATTGCAAAATTGCTAGGCCACAAAGTAGAGCGTAGAACTTTAGAAGTTGAATTAAAATTTCAGATATTTACTCAAGCTAAGAACTATAATTAAGAGTTTTCCTGAAACTTAAGAAGAATGACATAACTTTTCTATAAAATTTAGAATTTTTTTGATTGTTCATTATCCTAGATTGTTAGATATATTAAATTATTTGCTTATTGACTTCTTAAATGGAGAAAAATTATTAAAATAGCAAGATAAGAAATAAAAAACTTGGTCTGGCTCGGTGGCTCAGCCTATAATCTCAGCACTTTGGGAGACCGAGGTGAGTGCATTACCTGAGCCCGCGAGTTTGAGACTCGCCTGGGCAACTTGGCGAGACCTCATCTCTACAATAAATCAAAAATCAGCCAGGCGTGGTAGTGCACGCCTGTAGTTCCAGCTACTTGGAATGCTGAGGTGGAGGGATTGCTGGAGACCATCAAGTGGAGGCTGTGGTGGCTGACAGCATGCCATTACACTCCAGTCTGGGCGATAGAGTGAGACTCCAACTCAAAAAAAAAAAAAAAAAGAAAGAAAGAAAGAAAGAAAAAACCTAAGTAAACCAACTTTGCAACATTGTGACAGTTGGTATAAGAGGATGTGCAAAATAGAAAATAAAACTACATAAGGGCATTTCAGGAACCTTACAAATATGGAAAATCATACAAAATCAGTATCTTCTAATCCTGAAGGATGTTTTTGAACATCTTCATATGGTTTTAGTACATCTGTACTCTCTCTCTCTCTCTCTATATATATATATGTATGTATAATTTTACATATATATGTAAAGTGATAATTATGTTTTCTTTTGGCAATGCCCTTTAATAAAAAGATGGTATTATATGTGTTTGATATGATACAGTAGTTAAAATATTTAAATCTGTGAAGGCAAACATAGATAGATTTAAAATCATAAAGTCAAGTGAAAAAAAAGTATTGTGGAACAATACAAAGACAACGAAGCCACTTTTATAATTTTAACATGCAGACCAAGAATAATATACTGTACATGATTGCAAATGTTGTGTGTTAAAGTACAAAAATATAGACAAAAGCAATATGTCACATACACATGAAGGTTGCCTTGTGATAGAATAAAGGAAAAGTTTTTGAGCTGGTTGTCAAAATAGACTCTGATTTTATGAATGTTTCATTTATTCTGTTTGAAATCATTGAGGGAAATAAAAGAAGTATGAACAGCTGTTCATTGGTCAAGATGGCTAATAACATTTATGCTTAAATGTTTCCCTACCCAAAACATGAAACTCTAATAGAGAAAAGGAAAGCAAAACATTTTAACAAGAATTGCAGACAAGATAAACATATCTGCAAGCCATAAAATTAGAAGTCAGAATGGTGAACAGACTGAAGGTGTAGAAATGCTAGGCTTTTGATCTAAAATGTAATAAACAGGTTTAAAATGTTTCTCTTAAAATGGGATCCAAATTTAATGCAGAAAGCCAGAGACCATGAATACAATTATTCAATTTATGAAAAGATCATGAAAAAAAATACTGAGACTGAGTTTCTTTGGGAGATATACCTATGGACCTAGAGAAGGACAACAAAGACAGAACCTAGAACTCAGGAACAAAGCCAAAATATTCTTTATTACTTATGATACCCCCAAAAAAGTCAAAAATTACTGGAGAACATTTGTATTCAAACAAATCTGTGCTTAGTACTTGATGTAACACAGGGAACTACAAACCATTAGAACCATGGTATGTCTCCCAAGGAGATATTAGGAGGCACTTGTCAGAAGACTTTTAAAAATCTTTGGGGTCCAAAGAAAGGGGGATCTGTTTTGAGTGCATGCTGTCATAAAACAGGTGAGAAAGTAGTAGACACTTAGGTGAGTTGAGAAAGAAGAAAACTTGGTCTTTTATGTGATTGCATTTTGTCTTTGTTTTTATGGTTCTTGATTATAGAATACTGCTATTGTCTTATTCCATCATGATCACAGATAGGCTACATCTGATTTTGATATTCTGTGGACATGTTTATTTTCAGCAAAGGAACATGATAGCCTAGCTGATGGGAACTAGACTAGATACAGGATGTCAGCTGTCAGGACTGCACTTATTTTTCTCTTATCACCACAGGGCAATACTGATATGACAAGACTTGTTTCTACAAGGATCTTGAGGATTTAGTGGAGGCAATTGCCAAATAACAAATTGCAGGGTCATGCATAATCCAGTTCCTAATCCAGTTATCATTTGACATTAACACTCCAGCTGCTGACTAAAGAGAAAATGGAAGAAAAGGAGCAGAAATAGGCTTAACATATATTTGTTGATTTAGTGGATGAACAAAGGGAAGAGGGGACAAAAATCAATCATTCCATCCATACATACAAATGCATCCCTGATCAAAATGCTTGAGCAAACCAAAATTCCAAAATCCACCAACAAATGCAATAATAAGGAATAAAAACAAATTAATCATAATTTTAAAAATACACATCAATTATTTTATTGAAAGACATTGAATGACTACTTTCAAATAAGTCAGTACAGGTTGTTTGATGAGAGAGAAAAGTCATAATTTTCTTAAAACATTACAAAGGAATAACAGTTGTCAATTCTGGGTATGAGGATAAAAATGACTCACTTTACTATTGATTATTTCCTCCCATGGTTATTTTTTGCATATCTCTAAAGCAAGTTTCTGAAAACATTATGGGATAATTAAGTGTTTAGCATGTATTGAACATTTATGAATCAGTTGCTGTCATTCTGAGTTATAAAAATGAAAAAGGTATGATTTTATCCTTAAAAGCCTTATAGTGCAGTTGCGGTGACACAGCTGGCAAATATATATAATTAAAGGAAAATAAAACATAGCATTGGATTTATTGAATAATATGAACTATACAAATTAATTAAAGATGTATAAAATTGAAGAAAGAGTTTATCACCTTATGTAATTAAAAGTTGTCTTTCAGGTTTTGGTCAAAAATCAAAAGAACAGTCCAATTTGGAAGAAAATAAAAAATGCTACATATTTATTTCTAGAAATAGTATTTACTTTTATCATAGTTACCTAACATATGATGGGAGATGCCCCCAAAAAAGAATTTACTTATAAAAAATTGTGCATTTATTCTTACATGTTTAAACTACAGTCACCTTGAAAGTACTCTCAGCCGGGCTCGGTGGCTCAGCCTGTAATCCCACGCCTTTGGGAGGCTGAGGTGAGTGGATTGCCTGAGTCCACGGGTTCGAGACCCGCCTGGGCAGCAAGACCTCATCTCTAAAATAAATAAAAAAATCAGCCGGGCGTGGTAGCCCATACCTGCAATTCCGACTACTTGGAAGGCTGAGGCGGAAGGATCGCCAGATCCCAGCAGGTGAGGCTGCAGTGGCCGGGAGCGGCCACTGCACTCCAGTCTGGGCGACAGAGTGAGACTAAAAAAAAAAAGAAGTACTCTCCGATGCAATACACTTGTTGACTTGTTTTATGGCTTAAAATAATGTCTGAACTCATCTATTTTGATGCATTTTTGTGTGTCTGATGTTTTTTGTTTCACCTCTTCCACATTAGCAAACAAACAAACCGTATGTACCTTTGAGGACTTTTTTTCATCTGGGGAAACAAAAAAATCGCTGGGCAAGAGTGGGTGAATAGGGAAAGTATAACATGAGGATCATGGCATTTTTGGTCAAAAACTGCTGAATAAGTGCAGGGTGGGCAGGTGCACTTGTAAATCACCCATCATAAAATCGGAAAACAAGGTGGAGGAATCTCCAAAAAAAATTCACTGAAGCTGAGTGCAACCTCTCTAATAACACTCTCTGGTATACTAATGCCAATGGTTCTTACAACACTTACCTATAGGGCTAAGGGGGAATCCTGTACTACAATGGGCCTGCCCTCCAAAACAAAAATCCCGTTTTTTTTGGTCACCTTTGTATCATATGTAGGCTAATGTTTAATATAGATATATTTTTCAATTGTCACATAAAATACATTGAAAAGAAAATATATATTTCACTATTCTATTTAATAACATTTTGTATTTTAAATTTTGTTTTTATGGTTTGCATTTTCTATTTCTTCTACCATGTCTTAGTGTAATTAATTATCTGCATGTATTAAATACTTTCCAACAGTTTACCCATTTTATTTTGAAAATTGTAGTGAATATACCCCCAAATGCACACTTCAGGGTGGAGGCACCTGCTCTCCCAGTTGCTAGGAGGAGGACTACCCTGTAAGTTCATAGCACAGTGTCTTCCCAGGGTTTTTCTTAGCCAAAGTGAGCTGCCTCATTCGAGAAATGTCTTACTCCCTGCTTGATCAGATCCACTCAGTGGGTGATGAGGAATAAAAGTTCTGAACCCTTTGCTTCAATGTGGGACATTGTTGAGTGTCCATCTCAGCTCCAGAACTGCCCAAGGGATGGGCTGACCCTCTGTGGCCACTATATACATGCTTACTGTCTTTCTTTCTCTAACCTTGCTTTGTTGACTCATTAATGACTTTTGTTCCAGAGAGCATCCACTGAGAAACATACAGTATGCTAAGCTTTTTCTCAGAAACGCATGTTTATTGTCACAGTATTCACAATAGCAAAAGCATGGTACCAATCTTACTGCCCATCAAAAGTAGACTGAATAAAGAAAATATGGTACATATACATGATGGAATATTATGCAGCCATAAACAAGGATAAAATCTTGAAATTCTCAACAAATTGGAGGGAGTTGGAGACAGTCATTCTTAGCGATCTATCACAGAAACAAAGAACCAAACATCACATGTTCTCACTCATAAGTGAGACCTGAACATTCACCATAATATACATGAAAGGGCTCAGCAGTCATGGGACTCTACAGGGGGAGAAAGAAAAGGTGGGCGGCATGTAACACACAAAGGGTACCTAGTTCTAAACTAGGGGAAGAGAGGACCAGTTGGAGGCCCAAACTTCGCCTGAACATACATTAATTATGTACCTAATTCTGACTGGTAGCCCACATGTTTATAACAAAATTAAGTTTTAAAAAATTGCTTTCAAATAATATTCTTATTAAGAAAAAAATAAAATCTAAAGTCTATAAATATGAAACTCTTGCATAAATTTTAATGTAACATGTCAACTTGCATTTTTTCAAATAACCTTTTATATTATTAATGCTTGATAGTCACCAAATGAATCTTTAGTTTTCTATATACTGAATTTATGAATATTAAATCTAGAAATAAATGAAATCTTTGTCAACTTTGTCATTTTCAATTTTTTTCAATTTTCCCTCATTGGAAGATTCAAATAAAGCTAGCAATTTCCGCGCTTACTCTTTGAACTATTTGGTCATAGGAAATGTAAAATGGCTTCTGTGAGAATGATCCTGAAAAAATGAGTAAATTGCATAAGCATATTGTTTCATCAGAGATACTTTAAAAAATATAGAAACATCATGCTGTAATTAGCAGCTTCACAAAGCTTTAGATAGTAAAATAAATAAATAGATAAATACACAAAATGCTCTTACATTGTGCTTATCATCTTATCATGAAAAATTAGGTTATGCATATTTGCTTTTGTATATGAAACAAAACTTCAAATTCTATTTTCTTTGGTGGCCAATTAGCATGAATTATTTTAACAGATTTATTAAGATTTAATTCACACACTATACAATTCACCCATTTAAAAATATACATTTTTTTAGAATACTCAGATATGTGCAACTATCACAACAGTTAATTTTAAAACATTTATTTGCCTCACAATATCTGTTTGCTCTTACAGCTATTGGTTCCCTGTCATCTGTCTCCTCTCTTCAGTCCTAAGCAAATCCCAATCTACTTTCTCTCTCTGTATATTCCCCTGTGTTTACATTTCAAATGAAGGGACTCATAATATGTTTTCTTTTATGACTGACTTGTTTCATGTAGCAGAATGTTTTTAAGGTCCCTCCATTTTTTTTAGCATGTATTAGTAATTCATTATTTTTATTGCTATATAATATTCATGTGTGTGTTATTTTATATAACTGCTTTTTAAAATTAATTAAGGTGAGAAAAAAGGCTTTAATGGTGTTCATTAGATTTTTGTAAGTAGAATTACCAGTGTTCTTGGTTTTACTTTGAGATTGGGAATATAAATAAAATAGTTTTTGACTTCAAGAATCTTCCATAAAGTCGAGAAAATAATTTATAAATACATAGGTATTATAGTAGAGGCTGATATTCTTCATAGCAGAGACAGAGCAAGCAGTAATCCTTTTAATCAGTGGTTTGATAAAAGTCTGAAAATGTAGGTAACATGAAGTGACTTTTATGAGTATGTGAAGTAGTCCAGGAGCATCTGAAAAGATGTGCATAAGAACATGTCATATTTGCTGAATCAGACAAAAGGATGCTATGGCTATTCCTTACATCACAGAAGGATAAGGGTCAGCTGTGTGGTACACATACCCTAGACCACAATAAGCAACAGGCAGCTATACAATATGGTTGAACTTGTTTCATCCACATCACTTGTAACACGGAATGTTTTCATTTATGTTTTTTTTTTTTCCACCACACAAAGGATAAATAGACACACTTGGAATTTCTATAGATATTGGACTATTATTATATTTGAATGATTTTTTGAAATCTTTTAAATCTTTAGGGCTTCTCAGATAAAAAATAATAAAAGAAAATTAAACTTTTACTCTTCTATTTAAAGTTCTTTTTTATTGTCACATGGAAAGTCTAGAAAACAATAAATAAAATGAGTTGTAAAGAATCTTATGCTTTCCTGAATGCAAGGGTTAAGAAATACTTTTCTAAAAAATAAATAGTAAAACATGTTTTTTAAAATTGTAACCAATTGAAGATTTTAGGATAGTTAGGGAAAGAGAAGAAAGAGTAAAAATTCATTCATTTCAAATGCATTCTAATTACTTCACTAGACTCAATTGAATCTCTTCAGTGACAATGTATTTGTTCCAGGCTCAATATAATTTCCTGAGAGTCATGTAGAATGTAATGAAATTCTTACTGAACACAAAAAGCTCATATTGGAAATGATTGAGAAAGTCAAATGAGCAAACATCTCTACCCCTCCTCCTGATTCACTGTTCTGGGGCTAGCTTGCACAATGTTGGCAAACCATTTAAAAATGTATCATTTAAACTTTAAGAGATAAGAAATAAATCAAATTACAGTGATGTATACTGAAAATACCAAAAAATATATATGATAGAATTTTTTTAATGGATCCAACCAATTATCCCACATGTAGAGATCTTGCCCTCACTTTATTCTTCTCCACAAAATTTTTCTTTTTAGATGAAGAAAGACTATGTGTATTCTCCTATCTTATTAGTCTATGATATAAAAGATATAATATGTATATAGTGCCAATAAAGCATTAATGCTTTGAAAATAAATGACATGAGAAATCACTATGACTTGCATAAGTAGCTGCATAACAGGTTTATACTATTTAGGATTAAAAGAATCTCTTCTAGCTTAAAGATAATGATCAGATGAAACAAATAAAGTAATCACTTCAAAATTACATTAACTTTGATTATTAATGATTTTCCCTCAAATAAATATTTCTAATTAGTTATTTGTATTATTTATTGTCATAATAACTCTATAGTTAAGTTTATTTCTCAATTTCAAACACCACAAAATGACATAAAAAGCTACATGAATATAAAAGTGGAATCAACAATTAAGATCACAATCTAATAAGTAAATTAAATTCTCAGATTCAGAATTTCCAAATCATTATTTGATCCACTGACTCTTGTACTAACACTGTGGTACCAGGAAAATAACATATGGGCAAGCTATCAATATTATATAGTATGATTGTCACAGATTGTGGATAGGTAGAAATTGAGATAATTGAAATAAAGAAAAAAAACTAAACTGTGTTTCAATTGTTGCTGAATATGCATCTTGGTTTCCATTGCATATCTTGATTTCCACAAATGTTTCCTTTGATATATTTTGTAATTTTTTCTCAGTTGACAGGTGATCAAATAATAGTAGTAAAATTATAAAATAAGCAAATGGTAATAAAACTAAGCTTAATTGAATATTTGTCTTAGCAAATAAGCTTATTATAACCAAATCTGTTGCTGTAACCATTCACCATGTTAGCATGAAACAGTGCAGAAGAGGGAAAATTTAGAGAGACAGAGAGAGAGAAGAGAGAGAGAGAGAGAGAGAGAGAGAGAGAGAGAGAGAGTGTGTGTGTGTGTGTGTGTGTGTGTGTGTGTGTGTGTGTGTTTGTGCATGTGTATATGTGTTTACCAAGCGTGCCCTAATATTACTCTCAGCTTGAATAAGTTGAGAGGTTTCCTTCTGAATAAAGTTCTCTGATTTTCCTTTTAGAAAAAAAGGAAACTTTAGAAAAGGTGCAGTTATAATTATTCCTCTGCCCTTGTGAGATGTAAATTTTCTTCCAGCCTTTTGCCACTTTTATAACCAAGACACCTCTTTCTCATGAACCTGTGGGTCATCCCAAGTTCAGGAAGATGGTGTCCCTATCTCCCAGGTTCCCTAGGAGGATAGAAACTTAACTTCTATAAATGACAATTAACAAACAAAAATTGCAAATCACATTGACCAATCTCCCCCTAAGGTCCTTCAGTACTTTTCCACTTTCTCACATCAGTGCTTAAAAACTTTTTTGCTTTTTGTTTCAGTAGAGTTGAGTTCAGTCTCTCTTCCCTTTTGCAATAGTCTTGACCTCTATTTATAATAGTTTTGAATGAAATCTCCCATATCTGTTTAACTCCCTCTGGTGCAATTTCACTTTAACAGTACTTGTATTTCTTTCTCTCAATTGGAAAGGGGAGGAAGCAAGTGTATGTTTTCCCCTTCCCAAGTGCAAAAAATAAAATGAGAGGGCAATATGTTATTTGGCCACTAGATGGCACATATTTTAACTTCATTTTGTTCACCTGGTTGCACTGAAGCATTTCATCAGATTATGACTGATACCCTTTCTCTTAACATTTTATTCAAAATAAGAATATGATCACTATTGCATACTAGATGCAACTACAATATATAATTTTTTTTTTTTTTTTTTTTTTTTTTTTAAGTTGGAGTCTCACTCTGTCGCCCAGACTGGAGTGCAGTGGCCGCTCCCGGCCACCGCAGCCTCGACCTGCTGGGCTCTGGCAATCCTTCCGCCTCAGCCTTCCAAGTAGCCGGAATTACAGGCACGCACTACCATGCCCAGCTGATTTTTTTGATTTATTGTGGAGATGAGGTCTCGCTGCCCAGGCAGGTCTCGAACCCGCGGGCTCAGGCAATCCACTCACCTCAGCCTCCTAAAGGTGAGGGATTACAGGTTGAGCCACCAAGCCCAGCTTATATAATTATTTTAAAGATGACATAATTGTATCGTTAATAACTATCCATACCAAGTGATGTGCCACGTTTAGTATTAAAATTTGTTTTGGCATCTTCTGTTTTAAGTAGGATGCTTGTCCAAAATCATCTAAATGCTTTTTCACATATCCCCTGAATCAATTATAACAATTTTATGTTAGAAGAATATACAATTTTCTTTTTGTAAATGAATGAATTGGGGTTACTTCAGACCAAATCATATAGTGTCTTCACTGTGTTCTCAGGTTCCAAAGACAATCTCCTTGGATTTGTGTCTACTTAAACAGATTCTACTTGCATATCAACAGCCCTATGTAATCGAGACACATCTCTGGTGGACACAAAGAGGCAAATCTCTGAACTGAACTTTGACTTACAATCATTAACACAGGATTTCAGTTGGGCTTTCACCCTGCACTCTTATCTTTTATCAAGGCAGCAATGTCAGGATGTAAAAAAAAATTGTAAAAATAAAATGAAAGCAGATTTAAAATAGTAAAATGTAATTGTTTGTAAAAATTATGTTTCCCCAATTCTGTCTAAACCTGTTTTCTTATTCCACAAGCCAAACTGTTATTTCTCATTACTTCTATGCTCACACCATACTAGAGACACATTGCACGAGAGGTATCTGATGAATTATCAAATGCAACAGACTTAAGCCTACAGTTCAGTGTGATGTTGAGTATGTTATTCTTCCACACATATTACATAATCTGCATGGAAATATCAAAAGGCATGAAGTCACTTCACATTTTCTTTGAGTTAGGCCTGGCAATCTAGTGTGGTGTACAGTGATAAGCTAACCCTGCTGGAGCCCATCACTCTTGGGCAGTAAAACCATTGAAGAGTTTGAGCATTCAAGTCAGAGAGATGAAAAGTAAGCTATCCCAACCCTGCTTGTTAAGTCTCTCTGAGGACTTGGGCTGTTGTTTTACTCTACGTAGATCGGGATAGGGGAAATTTCCCCCTCCCTACAGTAGATAACTGTGCAATTGAAACATAAAGCATATGGTCAGATCTTTTGTTCAATGGATACAGATTATGAAATAAAAAGTTCCCACAGTTAACGAGAGGGCAAAAATCCACAAATATTTTTCTTTCTTGTGTGTGTGTGTGTGTGTGTGTGTGTGTGTGTGTGTGTGTGTGTGTGATAAGTAGTAATTTATTAGAAGACAGAAAAGCTCCCAGCAGCAGGCAGGGACTTGAAGAAGGGTTGTCCCACAAATATTTTCATTCTACAAATGTCTTACCCTAATGATTTTCCTATTTCTTTGTTTTTCCTAAACCTGCTCTTTCTCATTACTGAGACTATTATAAGTCCTTGATTGCTCCTCATTTTCTCAGTCACTTTTCGTCTGAATTTCCTGTATTAATAGTTTGATAGAGCAAACATTTCACACACATTCTTCTTACCAATAGCAATCCGTTCAATTCTTAGATTAGTATATTAACATGAAAAGTATCAGACATGAAGACTACTGATCACAGAATTTTGGAGTCAAGTGACCTCAGTTGACATTTTAATTCTGTCCTTTACTAATTTTAAGACCTTGGACAATCACACAATAACTGTGCATCTCTCCAATTTCAGGTAAAATACTGGAAGCTTACAGAGTTGCTATAAGATTTAATAAAAAATTGGAAATTTGAAGCACTATACAAATATAAAGTAGCCTTATTGTTCAATCCTCATAAAAGCAGCTGAGAGCAGCCAGAAAAAATCGTACAGAAAGGTATTTCATTTCTGTATAAATAATTCTAAACTCGGTTAGACCTTTAATGCTGTTTTTCTTTTATTCATATTCAACTGCAGTCGATTATTATGAAGGCTTTCCTCACACTTCTGAGTATTAAAGTTTGTTAATCAGTTCATTTCTGTAAACATTTATTTAGAATTCCTGGTATTTTATGCTCTGGTTTTGCTCCTAGTCTCTGTGAAAATAGAGGTCATCAGATGTGAATGCTTTCGTCCTGTTTGTGTGGAAAGATTCTTTTGTTCTTACTTTCAGTTGCCTTTTTCTCTCTTTCCCCTGACTCTGAGGACATGTTGACTTCTGTTCATTCTCAAGGAGCTATAGATACCATTCTGATACCATCAGGAACCTTCCTATTTCAATGATATAATCAATATTTTCTGTATCTTCATTTTTTTTCTGTTTGTAGGATATGTTTAGGCTTAGAATCAAACTCAATTTATTTCTATCTCAACAACACCTTTCTCTGAACTTAATGATCATTCAAGTTACTGCTACTTCACTTTTCTTCCCTTTATTAGAAAACTTTTTAAGCTTCAAATATGTGTGTGCATATATATATTTATATATACATAAATTATATTATTTTTGAGGCAAATCCTAATCTACACAAAAATTGCATGTATAATGCAATGGCCTTTCTTTCCAAGAATCAAAAGACAGAAAGTTGCTAATGCCATGACTCATAATCCTAAACACATCAGTGTGTATTTCCTACTGAAAAAGATATTCTCTTACATAGCCATAATACAACCATCAAAATCAGAAAACTGTCCTCAATACTGTGTTAAACATCAAATTGTCATATTCCTGTCATAATCCACTCATTGTCCCAATATTAGTAGTTAGAGAAAAATAATCCAGTACACTATCTCATGCTATATTTAACTTTCATGCCTTTTTAATCTCTCTTAATCTGGAGCAAAACTACAGTTTTTCCTTGACTTTCATGTCTGAAAATTTTAAAGGTTATATGCAAGTTATGCTGGGGAATGCCTGTGAGTTTGGGTTTGACTGATATTTCCTGATGATGAGATTCAGTTTATTCAGCTTTGACAGGAATATCCTCAATAATGCTGTGCTTTCCTCATTCCATTTCATCAAGTGGCACACGACTTTGTTTTGTTGTCCAGTACTAGCGGTGATAAAGTTGATTACTTGATTAAGCTGGTTGGTGCCTGACTAGAACTTCCACTACAAAATTACCCATTTTCTCGTTTTTATTTATAAGTATTTTTGAAAGATTTTTAATGTTTGTAAATATTCTATGATTCATCATATTCTCATTTTATTTCATTTATATCATATGGCTTTTAAGGATTACTACAATGTTGTATGAATTATAATCCATGAACAATATTATTTGATGCTTTGCTTATTCAAGATTTGGCCAGGAGAAGCCCTTTATACTGGTCCCACTGTCCTTCAGAAAGGACTTTGGCAATTTTCTTAATTTTTGGCAAAAAAAAAAAAATGCTTGAAATTTCTTGAAGCTCTTATAGTTTCCATTCTTTGTCTTGGAATCCACTATTTTTCCTTTTAGAGGAAATATAGTTTCTTTTGGAAGAAAATTAAACCTAGAAACCAGAATTTTGGTGTCTAATTTTCTCAGTGCTATTGGTGTGACGCTTCTCCCAGGACATCTCGGTGGACAGAGCCATATCTGTGTGTGTGTGTGTGTGTGTGTGTGTGTGTGTGTGTGTGTGTGTGTACTTTCAGAATCTCTCAGTGGACAGGACTGTGGTATAATGTATCCACCTGTGTGCTTACATGTGAGAGTGTGTGTGTGTGTGTGTGTGTGTGTGTGTGTGTGTGTGTGTGGTATATATGTATCCATTTGTGTGTGTGCATGTCTATCTTAGTGTGTGTACACTTCTCCCAGAACCTCTAAGTGGACAGAACTATGATATACAAGAATATGTATCTCTCTTTGTGTATATGTGTGTGTGTGTGTGTGTGTATCCTCTGTTTTTAAATGTGTTATCCATTTAGTTGATTGTTAGAAACTTGACTCTTATTGTCCACAATTAATTGACTTATTTGATCAGTCTCATTGTAAATAACTAATCTCCCAGTGTTATCTCCCATGCAAGGTACATCTTTCTCAGGAAAGAAAAATACATAGAACAGATACCTTTTTAAAAATTATTATTTGGTTTCCTTCATAGTTTGTTTCAGCAGCAGAGATCCTCTCATTTTAAAAACTCTGAAATTCATTCCCTTATTCCAATACAATCTCTCTCTCTCACTCTCTTTTTTAAAAAGTTATCAAATGGTCAAAAGAAGAATCACTTAGCAGACATGATTTGTTCAATCCCCGCATATTCCAAGGAATAGTCTGCCTTCAGAACTGGCAGTTGGCTGGCTACCGGAAGATAATCTCTGTGGCCTTGGATCATGCAATTTATTCTAATGTGATTTATGATGAATGCCTGTCTTTGCTTGGAGGTGAAAAGAGAGAAGAACTATAGTCTTGGTAACTGAGGTCAGTCTCAATGGAGCTGCATTTTTGTGACAGGACCCCAATAAAAACTGTAATATAAAGGTTCGGGTGATCTTCTCTATTAGTATTACCTGTCATGTGTTCTCACAAATCACTGCTGTGAGACATGCATATCCCTGGGTGACTTCGCTGTGAGTGGACACCTGAAAGTTTGTTCCTGGTTTCTCACAGATTTTGCCCTTGGAGCCTTTTCCCCTTGTTGGTATTAGTCTCTATCCTTTCCAAATAGTAAGCTCTAAGCAGAAATATTACAGATTTGCTGAGCCCCGTGTATCCTACCAGCAAATTATTGATCCTAGGTGTGGTCTTGGGGGCCCTCAACACATAAGAAATATACATATTTTAAAATAACCTGGTCTGGTATTAGTTTTCGCAACTCTTTTAGCAAATTTGATACTTGTAACCCTGCATACCTCTTAATTTCTAGATCAACTTTTCATGTTTTCTTCCTGATTACTGTTTGCTATGTGCTTCCGAATGCAGAAATTCTACTAAAGGTAACAATTGTCTTTTAAGGCAGTAAGTGTATAGGTTCTATAATGCATATTATTTAATTAATTTAAATTAATTTAATTTCATGTGTATATCTCTACTTGTGCATTTCTCTGTGGATATTTATGTTTCCTCTTTAGCTCTGAATTCTTTGAACTCCAGGATTATATTTCTAAACATCACTGGAGATTTTCAGTGTATATATTCTCTAGGTTCTTCACCCTCAAAAGATCCCCATTTAGACACCTTCTGTTTCCTTTTTTAAATAGAAGTGGACTGATTTTTCTCTCAACTGCAATTTACATATCTATACACAGATGCTGGTCAGTATAGACATGTATAATATGGATAATATAGACATGATATGATATAAAAGTTCACAGACAAAAACTAACAAACAAAATCCCACAAATTTCCACCCTGACTCTTCACATACATGTTTTCCTCCCATATTCTCTTTCATTGGTTATATTGACACCATTTATTGCCTCACCAAAATTTAACTTGTTGGAGTTACACTATGCAGGTGCTACTCCAGAACTGGCATAAGTTTGCAAACTTTATAAATCTGGGATATGAGTGCATAATTTTAGAGAAAACAAATAGAAACATTTATAGCAATTTTACATAAGAGACATTAGCTACATGGCATACAAACATAAGTCATAAAAAAACAATTTCTTTGAAAGAAATGCAACTATATTTAAAAGCTAGCAGAAGAAAATGTACACTATCTTATGTATAAAACTTAATGTTTTATAGTTTCAATAAATTAAGACTCAGACTAGACAGATTGATGTGATTGTCAAGTTGTTAATCATAGCATGTATCAAAAATGTATGGTTGTATAAATAAAGTAAATACCTTGCAAATAAGTTAACTTAAGCATCAATTTCCAGTGATATCAGAGCACATAGTTTGGCTAAGTCATATAACAAATAGACTTTAGCAATGTACGTGTCATTGCAGTATGATGAATGCACAAATATTTCTAACATAGAAATTCTTCTAGCCTAGTGCAATTTGAATATAATGGTGACATTGCAAAGGAAAGATTGCTGTTTTCAGTTTAATTGCTGACAAACATTAGTACTGAACTGAGCTATGAAGGTTTACATCGTCAACATATATAATTTGGCGTTAAAGATTTGTTTTGAAATATAATCTGATGACACAGCTACAATTACAGAAAAACATAATAGAATAGTTTTCTACATAAAGGAGTCTGTACCAGAATGTAAATCAACAGGATGTTTCATTCGTTGAGAAAGTATCACTGTGGGAAAAAATTGTGAACCGAAATAAACAGTGTGTTTAGCAGTATAGTAAAATTGTGAAGGATGAAAAGACTAATCTTTTGTAAATAATAAAATATACAGTATTTTTAAAGATTGTTGATTGTTTTATATGAAAATACCAAAGTTGACCCAAGTGACTGATAATATATACTAAGATAGAATCATTATTGTGAGGAAATTTTGTCAAGATGTTTGAACTATGGAGTAAAAAGTATAACTACAAGATTAAAAACAATCTGGTACGAATAATTAATTGTACAGTAAGACTTATTTTTCTGACACTTTTTAAAAAAATTACTTTTAGACTGGGCCCGGTTGCTCAGCCTGTAATCCCACCACTTTGGGCTGTGGAGGTGAATGGATTGCCTGAGCCTGCAGGTTCGAGACTAGCCTGGATAACTTGGAGAGACCTCAACTCTACAACAAATCTCAAAAACTAGCTGGGCATGGCAGCATGCATCTGTAGTTCCAGCTACTTGGAAAGGTTGAGGCGAAAGGATGAGCAGGTTGAGGCTGCAGTGGCCGTGAGTGTGCCACTGCACCCCAGCCTGGGCAATGGAGTGAGACTCCAACTCAAAAAAAACAAAACAAAACAAAAACCTTATTTTTATACTTTCATCAAAAAAACGAAGACAACATTTTTTAAAATTTTTTATTTTAGAGATGTAGGGTACAATTCATGGTCACATATACAAATGTTCATTATGCAGATACTCTTGTTGACAAGGTGCTCCCCTCCCCTTCCCCTGACAGTTTCCCACTACTGTCAATCCTGCCCTCCCCCTCGCCTGGCAGTTTCTTACTACTGCCAATCCTTTTCTTATAGTATTACAATAATTGTTCAAGGTCTGCTTATGAGTGAGAATATGTAATACTCGGTTCTTTGTTTCTGTGAGATCAGTCAGTATTATAGACGTTAAGGCCATCCAAGTTACTGCAAAGTTCATAGTTTTGTCCTTTTTTATGGCTGTGTAATATTCCATCATGTATATGTACCACATTTTTTTAATCCAGTCCTCTTTCAATGGGAAGCATGGTTGGTGCCATGTTTTTGCTATTGTGAACAATGTTGCAATAAACAACAAAGCATAGTTGCTAAAATAAGTTGTGACATGTTTCATAGTTTAATAATACTTTAAAAATCAAATAATTGATGATCTTTATACATGATATCTATTAGAAGTTATTATCAAAGCATAAATGCATCAAACTTTTTAAAACTTATTTCAAGCTGGGCTCGGTGGCTCAGCCTGGGAGGCTGAGGTGAGTGGATTTCCTGAGCCCACGGGCTCGAGAGCTGCCTGGACAGGTGAGACCTCATCTCTACAATAAATCAAAAAAATTAGCCGGGCGTGGTAGCGTGCGTGTATTTCCAGCTACTTGGAAGGCTGTGGTGGAAGGATCACCAGAGCCCAGTAGATCAAGGCTGCGGTGGCCAGAAGTGGCCACTGCACTCCAGTCTGGGCGATAGTGAGACTCCAACTCAAAAAACAAACAAACAACAAAAAAAACCTTATATCAAATGAAATCCTCATATTGGTGATTCATGGATACAGCAAAAATTAAATAAAAATATTAAGAATCATCTACATACAATGTAATTTTATCTCATATTTTCAAATAATATATTGAAATAGGGGATTGGTGAAAGATTAAAAATTAATTTTGAAATACAAAATGATTTAACCATTAATCTCTCTCTTTATTTCACTAAGATTTAAATATATATATTATATTTGATATATAATATAAAATAAGTTTTTTGGCTTGTATCCCCGTCAGATTTCTTTTGGAAGATAGGACTGTACCAGACAAGTTCTATATATCATAAAGGGCTTTAAATTTGATTAAGATGTAGTTAAAGCTATCAGAATACTTTTCTTCCTGAAATGGATAAACTATATGAAACAATGGATCTCAAGACACATCAGACAAGGAATCACTCTCAGGTAATGATCTATGAGAAATGAGAAAGAAATGAGGTAAACCCTAAGATTGACTCGGTTCACTACTTTAGAATGTTCTAACTTCCACCTGAGGTGGAAGAGTTAGTATTGAGACTCTAGGGAAATCAAGGCAGTAAGAGTTGGAAGGACAGAGTAGCAGAGATAAGAAAGATAATTATACAGAGAAAGAACTTTGACAATATACAGAGAGTTTCCCTCATATACAAAGGAAGGCACCCCAAAAAATAAAATTATCTTTTGGAGGGTGAGTACACTTGGAATTTGTTCTTCCAGATCAAATGATCAACCAAAGTTTTGACCTGAAAGTTTTTGAGAAGGTTGCATCATGATTTGCTGTAGAAATGTCTAGTTTTGACATACAAGTGATTGGTTCCTCTACCATGACAATACACTTCCCACACTATGCTGAATGTTTAGCAAGTTTTGACCAAGAACAGCAGTACCCCTGTGCCCCACTCTCCCTAGTCATCTGATTGATAAAAGTTCTCAATTTGCATTTTCTCTGATGATTAGTGAGGCTGAGCACTTTTTCATATGTTTGTTGGCTTCCCATATATCTTCATTTGAGAAGTGTCTATTCATGTCTCTTGCTGACTTTTTAAATGGGCTGACTTTTTGTCTGTTTCCTTTTGGTGCATTTGAGTTCCTGGTAGAAGCTAGACGTTAGGACTTTGTCAGAAATACAGTTGGCAAATATTTTTTTCCCCATTCTGTGGGCTGTCTCCCTCCTCTCTTATCAGTTTCTTTTGTTTTGCAGAAACTCATCCGTTTGATGAGGTATCACTTGTCTATCTTGTTTCTTATGGTATGGGCACTTAGGGTTCTGATCAGGAATTGGTTGCCAATTCCAATTTCCATAGTGTGTCTCCTGCATTTTCTGAGATTCTTTTTTTTTTTTTTTTTTTTTTTTGAGTTGGAGTCTCACTCAGTCGCCCAGACTGGAGTGCAGTGGCCGCTCCCGGCCACCGCAGCCTCGACCTGCTGGGCTCCGGCGATCCTTCCACCCCCGCCTTCCGAGTAGGCGGAATTACAGGCGCACAATACCACACCCGGCTGATGTTTTGATTTATTGTAGAGATGAGGACTCGCTGCCCAGGCAGGTCTCGAACCCGCGGGCTCAGGCAATCCACTCACCTCAGCCTCCCAAAGGCGCGGGATTACAGGCTGAGCCACTGAACCCGGCTCTGAGATTCTTATAGTTTGAGGTTTTACGTTTAGGTCTTTCATACATAATCATCAGAGAAGTGCAAATCAAAACCACAGATGTATCACCTCACCCCAGTAAGAATGGCCATCAATAAAACAAACAACAATAGATGCTGGCAAGGATGCGGAGAAAAAGGAATGCTTCTACTTGCTGGTGGGAATGCAAGCTAGTGCAACCTCTTTGGAAGACAGTGTGGCAATTTCTGAAAGAACTAGAAATTGACCTTCCATGTACCCAGCAATTCCCCTATTGGGAATATATCCGGAGGAACTCAAATTATTCTTCAAAAAAGATACCTGAACACGTATGTTTGCTGCAGCTCTATTCACAATAGCAAAAGCATGTAACCAACTATGCTGTCCATCAAAACTAGACTGGCTAAAAAAATGTGGTACATATACACAACGGAATATTATGCAGCTATAAAGAAGGACAAACTTACAGACTTCACAGCAATTTGGATGGATTTAGAGTTCATCATACTCAGTGATCTAGCACAGAAACAAAGAACAGAGTACCATATGCTCTCACTCATAAGTGGACCTTGAACAATTATCATAAGAAATATTTTGGCAGTAGTGGGAAACTGCCAGAGGAAGGGGGTGGGATTGGAAGAAACTACTATGGGAGGAAGGGACACACCTCATCCACAAGGGTACCTGCATAGTCAACCTTTGTATACCTAACCCTGAATTGTACCCACATCTTTAAAATAAAGTTTAAAAAAAAGAATGAGAAAGGAGATTATCCCCCCACCCCCACCCCCCAAAAAAAAGAAAGAAAGAAAAGAAAAAACTCCTCAGAGGGAAATGTTTTGCCAGTGGGGAAGAGGTGAAACAAAAATGGCAGAAGTACTAAAAGAAATCAAAACTGACAAGTTCAAAAACAGTTTTGAGCAGTAGAAAAACTGTTTCAATTTGCTTGTTGTATCCAACAGAGAGTACTTTGAAGGTGACTTAAGTTTAAATATGTAAGAATAGATACACAATTTTTATAAATAAATTCCAGGAATTTTTGGATTCCCCTCACATTTAGCTGAATGTTATTTAGAAACTATTGAATTCTGGGGGAAAAAAATCTGTAATCATTAGAGGTAATGATACCTGGTGCCTGGATCTCTCCCAGAGTTTGGCATAGTGACAGTTCCCACTAGTGGGGGATATATTTCACTTGTGCACTGCTGGCAAGAATATAAAATGGTATGAACATTTTAAAAATGGTTTTGGTAGTTTCTTATCAATTTAAACAAGTGTCTGCCTACTTTAATTTCCAAAATTCTTCTTCTATATCCAAGAGAAATCAGTGCATAGGTTCTTACAAAAACTTGAATATACAACAACGATATGTGTACTAAGTATAATCTGGAAAGAACACAGGTGAATGGACAAATTTTTAAATATCCATTAAGTATAATTCCCCTAAGCAATAAAAATGAATAAATGGTTGATACACGCAATGAAATGAGTTAATCTTAAAACAATTATACTTCATGAAGGTATTCAAACAAAAGTACTTAATATATCATTCAATATACAAAATTCTAGAAGGAGTAAATTAATCTACTTTGACAGAAAACAGGTAAGTGGCTTTTAGAGGACTGAGAAAAGGAGTGTAGCAGGGAGAGATTGCAAAGAAGCATGAGAAAATTTTTGGAGGTGTTGGTTGTGTTGATTATTTTGATTATGGTGATATATCTTTGATGTATCATATATCAATTTATCGAATATACATTCTAAATATGTATAATGTATTATATTCATATTTTATTTCAATAAGCATGGAAGTGAGAAAGATTCTGGGAAGATGGCAGAGTGGGGAGCAATAGATATCCATCTCACCCATTTAGACTGCAATCAGACTGGCAGAGTTTGTCTTATGCAACAATTTTGGAACTCTAGTTCCTATTGAAGTCTTGTTAATTAAGGGGAGGGCTTGGACTGTTAATAACCATTAAATTTTGGTGAATTTTAGTTCTTAGTTCAGCAGCGGCTGGCCATGTCTCACTACCCAGTCCTGTGGCAGGCAGTCAAGCACCTTTTCCTAGAGCACAACACAGGCAGTTTTGGGAAGCCAGAGGGAGGAATTAGACCCCCCTCTGTACAAATATCAGAATCTGTGTTCTGTTCACTGATTGGTGCTACTGATTATAAAGGTATAACAGTGAGGTGGGCCCCTGTTGTTAACCCTCCTCCACCCACTATTGCATGTCCGTCTCCCTCCCGGTGAAATAGCACCCTGATATATAAAGGGATTCACTCTTCCTTAATCCCCTTTATTGTTTTCTTTTACTCTTTTGGCAGTGAACCATTATAACTAGGACATTCAAAATCACAGGTATAGGGTAAATTAAAAAATCATCACTCGTGTCCAGGGAAGATGCAGACTCAGAAAAAAAAAAACTCAAAAAACGTTACACCTTTTGCTAATTCTCAGAATAAAGTCTATAACAATCAAAAGTCAAATTTTAAAATTATAAATAAATAAATAAATAAAACAAGACCTCCCCCCCAAAAAAATTGGTCCTTGGTAAGGAAAATAATCTGATCATCTGAATAACCACATTGTTAGTTTCAAATGTCCAATTTTCAACAACAAAAATCACATGACTTATAAAGAAAAAAGGAAGTATGACCCACTCATGGAAAAAAAATAATCTACCAGAAACTGAGATAGACGTGATGGAAGAACTACTAGACAGAAACTTTTAAACAACTGTTTTAAAAATATTCAAAGAATGAAAGATTATTTAAATGTGGAGAATGTCAAGAAATAAATGTATGAACAGAATGGACACACCAATAAAGAGATAAAAAACTTAAAAGAAGCCGGGCTTGGTGGCTCAGCCTGTAATCCCAGCGCTTTAAGAGGCTGAGGTGAGTGGATTGCCTGAGCCCGCCGGTTCGAGACCCTCCTGGGCAACTTGACGAGACCTCATCTCTACAATAAGTCAAAAAGTAGCCGGGCATGGTAGTGCGCGCCTGTAGTTCCAGCTACTTAGAAGGCTGAGGCGGAAGGATCGCCGGAGCCCAGCAGTTCGAGGCTGCAGTGGCCGGGAGTGGTCACTGCACTTTAGTCTGGGTGACAGAGTGAGACTCCAAAACAAACAAAAAGAAACTTAAAAGAAACCAGAAAAAAATTCTGAGACAAAAACTGAAATTTAAAAATTAATAAATGGAATTCAAAGGCATATTTAAGCAGAAGGAAAGAAGAATTCATGAACTTGGAGACAGGACAATTGAACTTAGAAAATCTGAGGAAAAGAAAGCACACACACACACACACACACACACGCACGCACGCACGCACACACACACACACACACACACACTGAAGAAAAGCAAACAGAACAATTTCCAGGTTTACAAAAGCTGAAAGGTGACTTTAACACTAGACCCATTCAAGAAATGCTAAGGGGATTTACACAGATTAAAATCAAAGGATGTGAAACAGTAACTCAAAGCCATAGGAAGAAGTAAAGATCTGTTCCTTATTTAACTTTATTAACTTTAAGTAAATTTGAATAAAGGGCAGTTATAAAAGATAGTATGATTGTAACAATGGTTTGCACTCTAATTTTTGTTTTTAATATGATTTGAGAGACTGATCTACTTAAAATAATTATTAATCTAAAACTAGTATTATTGTAACCTCATTTTGTACCTTCACATTTTGTTTTTACCTAACTTAAGATATTAATACATTAAAAATTATTAATTTACATTTTTGAAAATGTGATATATAAACATATAATTCTGAGGTATCAATAACTGAGGGGTTTAAGAATGGAGCTATAAATGGGCATAGTTCTAGAGTGATTTTGAAGGTAAGCCAGTATAAATTCAAATTAGAGTGTTATTACATTTGAATGTTAAATGTAGTCTCCATGGTAACCATCAAGAAAACAGTTATAGAAAATAGACAAAAGGAAATAAGAAGGGATTTAACCCCTTTCAAAATGAGCAAATATTAACTAAATACAAAAGAAACAGTAAGGCGAGAAATGAGAAAAGGAAGCTATGCGGCATATAGAATGCAAATACAAAATGACAGAAGTAACTCTTCATCAGTAATTACTTTAAATGTAAATTAATTGTTTTATCAAAATACAGAGATTGACAAAATAGATTTTTTTCAAAGTCATCCAACTATAAGCTGCCTAAAAGTGTCTCACTATTTATTTGTTTATTGGTGTTGATCTCAAAATATATTTATTTGTCATTCTTTCGGTAAATATTTATTGAATTCCTAGTTTGTACTCAATATGTAGGATCACTCTTTACATGTTCTTTAAATCGACTTATTTCTACTAAAAATGTACATATTTCCAAGTCAATAAGTGTGCATTTACATTGTCTTTTAAGATTATTTACATTAATAAGGGCATATTGACATGTCTTGATATTTCAAAATTTCCAGTTTTGTTTGTAGAAAAATCACTGCAACAAAGGTTCTTATAAATTAGATTTGCTTAAGATTCAAGAGCAGAAACAAGTTGAAAGTGAAAGGATGGAAGATTATGTTTCATGAAATCATAGTCAAAATAGAGTAGGGATGACTATCTTCTCAGGCAGAATATACTTTAAATTTAAAAAAACGTTTATGAGAAACAAATGATATTATGTTATTAAAAGCTTCAATATAGCAAGAAGATATAACAAGTATCAACATTTACACACCTAATAATAGGCCATCAAAATATGTGAAGGAATAATTAACAGTTAAGCAGAAAAAAATGAACATTGCTATGATAATAGTTGGAAACTTCAACTCCTCATTCTCAGTGACAGATACAACAGACTGATGAAAGTTAAGAGCATGGAGTATTAAGCAGCATAATAAACCAACTTGATCTAACACACTAACACAGTACACGAGTATAGAACAAACTAAGAAGAATATAATATACAATCTTCTCAAGTGCAAATGAAATATTTTCCAGGTTAGATCTTAATGTTAGGTCACATATTAAATCTTCATAAATTTCAAAAGATAACTACAAACTATCTTCTCTGACCACAATGAGATGAAATTATTATAAATCAATAACATAAAACCAGAAAGGTCACATATTTTTGGAAGGTACAGGACACATTATTCAACAACCAATGGACCAAAGAAGAAATCGCAAGGGAAATTAGAAAATATAAATTTAAAAATTAATAATTAGAAAAAAATGAAACTAAACTCAAAGCTTGCAGAAAGGGAAAACAGTAAACATTAGAGCAGCACAAATAAAATAGAGAAAAGAAAAAGAGTAAAAACAATAGAGAGTAACAACAAAGCCAAAAATTGGCCTTTTAAAAAGTTTAACAAAATTGATAATATTTGGCTAGATTAACAAATTCAAGACACTTTCATGATAAAAACACCCAACAAGCTTAGAATAAAAGGAAACTACCTTGACATAATGAAAGTCATACATATGTGTAAAAACTGCAGCACATATCATACTTGCTAAAAGAGTCAGAGATTTTTCTCTAATAACAGAAGTAGGACATAAATGTCTATTATCACCTCTTTTACTTAGGACTGGAAGTTATTTTGCTGGTATACCTCTACTGACTCTACAAATCAACTAAATAATATCAACTTTTCAGTAGGAAGCTCTCTTGACTTTTCCTAAGAATATCCAAGTTGAAAACTTCTCACTTATTCACTTACATCATTAAAATACAAAATTTTAACTTAGAATAGTAACAATTATGATTTTCTTTGGCTAATCAGTGCTAAATAGTGTGTCAAGTCCTTTAATGTACATGAATTTTAGTCTTCAAAATCAATTTTTTTGTGTGTTCAAATACAATGTACCTTGGTGTGATATATTATGGTACATTTTATTGGTTTACTTATTATCCTTTCCCTTTATTAGATCTGAGCAACTAGATGGCAAAATTGTATTTCTTGTCTGACCACTCCAGCAGAACATTACCCTGGAACCTAGTAGGTACTGAAAGAAAACCCAAACAAAACAAAAACAAACAAAAGATATAGTAATTAAATAATGAAACACAAGTAAACTTTAAAATGTTTAAAGAAAAGTTTTTATAGTAGAATAATATTTTTAGTTACTCTATTAGATTTTACTTGCCATTTCATGTTTGACATATCTCCTCAAATGTGATATACATATATTGCTAAAGCAAAAGTCAAATCAGGGACATGTAGCACAAAATGACCTAAAGAGCATATGACTTTAACAATTATAAATGTTAGATTCAATTAATTTCATGTAGTTAGCTAAATTACCAAATCATGTGACTTGTATAAGAATTAAATCAAAATTAGTGGATGTGATATCGAGAAATACAAAGGTTTTCATCTTAAATATAAAAGATTTCTTATCTAAGTAGAATGTGTAGAATACATTTAAAAATCAATATTACATTTTATGTTTAATGCAAGTCAATTAGAATGTATCTCAGTGGAACCAAAGGACATTTGCCTGAAGGTAGCACTGAAAGTCTGTATTTCTTAATGCACATTACAGTTCACTGAACTTCTCTATTATCTAATTCCAAAATGCCCTGCTTCATGACAAGCAGTTTTGTAGACAGGGAGATTCTCAAGTTGAATAGGAAAAAAAATCACATTTCTGATCACCACTCAAGTTCTATTTTAGCAAGTAGTATCTCCTTTCTTAGGGCCCTGTGCTATTTTGAAAAGTGATGATGCCAGTTGGTCAAGAAGCATTTTATACCTACAACAAAAGTTCTATTTTGTTTCGTAAAGGGAAATTGATCTCTCATCTTTATTACCATCCCATTGCATGTGTGCGTGTGTGTGTGTGTGTGTGTGTGTGTGTGTGTGTGTTTAATTTTACGCATTCTTATCTGTTGTCTTTATTTTCAATCTCTTTTCTACACACCTGGGACTTAAAAATCAAAATGACTACAATGACTGGATATTCTCCCAAGCTCATTTCTTTTTTTTGATTTGACAGTGATGATAAGATTAATGTGCAGTCTTTAAAATTATCTAATATGTGCTGTAAGTTGGTATCTTGGGATCTGTAGCCCACTATACAATGTTAAACCTATATCATTAAACTCAGTAAGATGTTTGAAACTTTAGGTTTGCAAATAGTGTATTATATATTATATTATCCTTTATGCTCCATGGAATAGAAGAATTGCTGCTTAAAAAGTCATCTCATCTTTTGGATGTATTTGCTAAAATTGCATGTTTCTAGGTACCATATAGAACAATATAGGGATTCTTCAATTTTTCTGTAAATTAACCCCTTTGACAGCCTGGTGAAGACTGTGGGACACCTTTTAGAATAATTCTTACATACATGAAATATACCAAATCCTGAATTGTACCCCACATCTTTAAAATAAAATAAAATTATATATATATATATATTTTTTTTTTTTTTATTATTTTTTTTTTTTGAGTTGGAGTCTCACTCTGTCGCCCAGACTGGAGTGCAGTGGCCGCTCCCAGCCACCGCAGCCTTGACCTGCTGGGCTCTGGTGATCCTTCCACCTCAGCCTTCCAAGTAGCCGGAATTACAGGCTGAGCCACCGAGCCCGGCAATAAAATAAAATATAAAAAAGAAACAAGTTATACTAAAACTTTATTTGTCAAAATAATAACTCACTGATTTAGAATGCTATATATTTCCTTACTAATGTAGTAAAATAAGATATGGCAATACATTTTAAAATAACTTTACTTTTGAAGTAGTAATGAGTAAAAACAATGATTTGCAATATCTGCAAAACCTGCAACATTATATTGAACTATCTCCAAATTCTATTGCTGAAAAGGACAAGACTACTTTGATTTACTGCCTATATTTGTAATTGAGAGAAATAATGCATTTCTGTTAGAAGTCAAAAGTGAAGTTGTAACAATTTCTATTTAAGTTCATAAACTCACTAAATTTTATCCACAGATGACTTTCATGTTTTTGGACTCCTGTACTCCTGTTTTAAATTTTCCTATTAGAAACTTTACAATGACAGCAATGAGATTCACACATTTTTCCCTTATTATATTATCCATATCCTGTCAATTTTATAAAATAGCATGGGTTTTGGAGTTCCGTAACTCAAAGATAGAGTTAAAATTTGTCCTTGGTTAGCTGCCTATAACTGGGCAAGTCATTTTGTTTCTTTTTTTCTGCTTTTTATTTATTTATTTTTTTAATTTTAAAGATCTGGTGTACAATTCAGAGTTAGGTACATAAGTGGTCATCGTACAGGTCCCATTGGTCCTCACTTCACCTGGTTTGGGCTCAGGAACCCTTATTAATGTTATGTGGCCCCTTCTCCACTGGCAGTGATCTGTTACTGCCGATCTTTTTCATGTAGTATTATGATAAATGTTCAAGATCCACTTATTTTGGAAAAGTTTTTTTTTTTGAGAACCAGAAATAGTAAAATCTAGAATTAAAAAAAAAACTAGAATAATATATAAATCTAGTCCTCATATGACAAAAATTGCTCTAAATAAACAGTAGATTTGAGGAAAATGATCCGGTACAAATCTGAATTTATGCAGGTAGCATGGTTAGTCCATACAAGCCAGAGTTAACTAATTTGCTTCTGAATTTAAAGCTATAGAGTAAAGGAAATAACTGGGTGTTAGAGGGGTTAAAGAGAAGGAGAAATGATTTGAATAGCAAAAGAGCAAAAACACATTTTTATCAATTGGATCTGCTTATAATCAAATAACTGGATCAATATTACCAGATTAGCACCTTCTTAGTCTTGGTGTGAGTGGAAGTGTGTAGTGTGAGTGAAGGAGTTGATACATAATCAATGTTCCTCTAAGTATTATTGACTTGAGATCATTTAGCCTGGGTCCATTATATATCCTTCTGAGTTCAAGGGATATTTGAAGAAGTCCCTTAGCATATATTCAGATATTCATCAATTATTAAAAAATAAGAATATTTTGTTTATATTCGTTAGTATAACAATAGTCATTACTTATATAGCACTTCAACATTTGGTACAATCTCTTGCTATCTTCAAAATCTGTAATACCACAGAAAAAATGATATCAGTATTTACTTAATCCATCTGTCCTCCTATACCAGAACACTTGAAGTTGGGTAATTTATAAAGGACAGAAGTTTGTTTTCTCACAGTCTGTAGACTGGGGAGTCCAATATCAAGGTGCCAGCATCTGGTAAGGACTTTCTTGTTCTATATTTAACATGTCAGAAGGGAGAATGAACTCCCTCTACTCACTAGGTCCCTTTATAAGGGTACCTAATCACATGCATGAGAGAGAAGCCCTCATGGTCTAATCTCTTCTTAAAGGTCTCACCTCTTAATGCTATCAAGTTAACAGCACCTGAATTTTGGAGGGGACACATGCAAATCACAGCAGGAACCCTTTATATTTCCATTGTAGTTGAGAGAATTGAGGCATAGAGAGACTAAGTAAATTGCCTAAAGTCATTTTTTTAATCAAACATGCAGATAACCAAGCCTTTGAAATCTCAATTACCTGAGGAAAGTCGGTGGCAGTCATAAATAATATTTTATGTATAACTTTTATTTATACATTTTTGTGCAGTAATCTCACAACATCTCTTGAAATGTGGCAATTTAACTGTTGTTAAACATGTAAACCATGTAAAACATGAACCTTGCCCTTGACTCAATGACACTTTAGTAGAGTACCTAAGATACATATGTAAGTAAATATAACAAAATGTAGAAATAAGGATTTTGTAGTAAATAAATGAAAAGATAAAGTAACAATTAAAATTGCATAGTAGCATGCTCTTCTTTTTAAACTTTATGTGCAATCTTATTCAAGTATTGATATTCAAAGTACATTAAAAATCAAGCAAAGCATGAAAATTTGCGAACATATGGAGCATTTGTCAACAGTGACAAGATTGATGATAGGAATAATTCATGAACTGCTCTGAAGTTTTAACTCTTGCTCTGAATCTATTTTGTAAGGCATTACTATTAACATAAATAAAATCTAAAGACAGCATTTCATAATTAAACACTCAGTGGATTAAAAAATGAGGAAGTTGATATCATTTGCATTTGTCTCCAGTAACACCTGCATTTATTTCTAGGATCTTTTGGTAAAGAAGAAATGCAGCTGCTAATGTTTTGACTAATGGAAGATATAGTTAAAGTTACACATAACTAGCTATTTATTTATTTCTATAACTCTTAATGAAAAAGGAACTAACTTTGGGTTCAAAAGTTATATTACATATTACGAGACTGACAAATAAGTTCGAGAACTCATCATAGAAAAAGTGCTACATACCTCACTGCTGAATATCACTATGGTCATCTTTGAAGCGCTCCCCTTGGGATGCTACACACTGACACCAGCGCCTAGTCCACCCATCAAGGCCATTTTGAAATTCTTTTTCTAGAATGGCCATCAGAGCTGCCATCATATTACCCTTGATATTCTGAGAGTCGTAAAAATGTCTTCCTTTCAATATTTACTTTATCTTTGAGTAAAGAAAAAAGTCACTGGGGGCCAGATCAGGTGAGTAGGGAGGGTGTTCCAGTACAGTTGCTTGTTTACCGACTAAAAACTCCCTCACAGACAGTGCTGTGTGAGCTGGTGCATTGTTGTGACACAAGAGCTTCTTAGGGACCATTTTTGCACACACCTTTCTCATCCCAAGATTTTCAGTTAAGATTTTCCTGTTTCTCTATTGATGTTTATTTGGACAGCTGGTTTCTCACAATCAGCTGATGATTTCAGTACACAATTCAACAAACTTTTGTAATGTTTTTATCAGTTCTGCTGGTAACTGACCATACTGACCTCTCTTCATCAGTGACACTTTCTCTCCTGAAGGGGTCCAGCCCCTTGTGAGGGTCATGAGCTGTCCTGAAGGAGAGACAGATAGGTGAAAGACGAAAATCTTATACTTGGACACCTGCTTCCTGAACAGATGACAATTTAATGTTAGTTAACACAGAGCTTTTATACCATTCATAAAGGGGCAAGACAAAGAAAATTTCTTCACGTACATATCCTTTAAAAGTTACCACCATCTAGCGGTCATTAGAAGAAACGAATAAGCCAAAACACTATATACTTTCAGTTAATGAGTATTTATCATAAAGCCAAAAATGATAGTTTTAGTTCAAAGTCCTGAATTACAGTCCTTGAAATGTTTCAAGAAAGTTCCCAGGTGCACAGTTCTTCATGTAGCCGTTTTTTTCTTTTGGGCTTTTACGACCTTCAAAGTTTTGTAATCGCCTTTCTTGTCCAGGTGTCTTCGTTACTTTTCTCTTATCCTGCTGTGTTTATTTCTAAAGAAAACTCAAAAGAAGCTTTTAATGACATTTCCGAGGCCCCCAAGGTTGCTTTCTGTATTTAGTTAATTATCATAAAAGTGTCTAATTAGTATATTATGAATTCATTGAAAAATCACTCTATAAACGTTTACATAAAATTTAACTAAAGAATTACGTAAAAACCTTAACGATTAATCTTTATCCTAAGTCTGTGAAGACAGTGTTATAAATCACCTACATAACTCCTAGATAAGTGTTAGAACTTATAATGAGCTCATAATGAACTTACCATAAACTTGTACTTCTAAAAAACCCTATGTCTAAACACTAAACTGTATAATTCTAAATCAAATAAAGAGTGAATATACTAATATCATTTTTTATTCAAGCAATATCTAGTAACTTATAACCAAGTGAAAGAAAGCATTCTTGATGTGCTTCAGAGTTTAACCCTTGCATATGTTAGAAAAGGCCAAGTGGCATAGTGGGAAAATGGGAAAATGAACCATGACATTCTCAGGTTAGGTGTGAGTACTTCACATAAACATGCGATTTTCTTCTTCCACAACTGCACAGAATTTCTTCAGTCGCATCAAACAGCAAAGGTGGAAGACAGAAGGGCCTCAGCTTCCCGGGTTTACCCTGCAGCCCGGGGTCTTCGGCCCACCAGGACCCTGTCAATCAGGTGGACCTCCAAGGCCGGCTCCCAACACTCTCCCCTCAGAAAAACATTAAATCCATTTGTGCACTGCCATTTTCTTCATGGATTATACCTATACTTGGACTAACATCTCCCTGATTTCACTTCTACTCTTGCCAAGTTTAACAAGAAATTTAATGTTTGTTCCTTGCTCTAATTCAAGCTCTGACATTCTCACAATGGCACACAAAAGCATCAACAACAACAATGAATGCCACTTAGCAAGACACAGCCACACATCAACATAAACACACAGTTGTGAGACACTGAAATACCATGTTATGAAACCCTACCGAGTTGTTTATACAATGCTGCCAAAGTATGCACACTGTGACAAGTTCATGTACTTAATTTTCAGACCTCATATTTGAAAAGTAATTTATTGTTAGGTAAAATATTATTTTGGTCAATTTGTCTTTTTGTTTGTTTGTTTTTACAATATCTGGAATGCTGAAATGTAAATAGAAATATGTTATGCTTAACAATACAGATTCTATTAGTTGAACAGGTAAGTTCAACTATTCTCAAAAAGGTTGGATATTTAAGCACAAATATATAACACGAGATACACAGACATAGAAATTATTAACTGATGGGTCTTTTATATATTATCTTAGAAAAAAGGAAGGGAAGGAAATTTTAACCTTTCTCTGTATAAAACTTACCAAATGTTTAAATTATGTATAGAATAATTAGTTGATTTTAAAATTTAAAGAAAAAAATATGCATTTAGTATATTATCCTCCAAATTTAATTAACCAGGACTATGAAAAATTTAAAAAGTATATCTCTCTCATTGTGTAAGAGGTTAAGAGGCGGGCTCGGTGGCTCAGCCTGTAATCCCGCGCCTTTGGGAGGCTGAGGTGAGTGAATTGCCTGAGCCCGTGGGTTCGAGACCCGCCTGGGCAGCGAGACCTCATCTCTACAATAAATCAAAAAATCAGCCAGGCATGGTAGTGCATGCCTGTAATTCCAGCTACTTGGAAGACTGAGGCGGAAGGATCGCCGGAGCCCAGCAGGTCGAGGCTGCGGTGGCCGGAAGCGGCCACTGCACTCCAGTCTGGTCGACAGAGTGAGACTCCAACTCAAAAAAAAAAAAAAAAAAAAGAGGTTAAAAGACAAGTTATTTAACAACAAACCTAATATTGAAAAAAATATATACTGCTATTATTGTTTTAGTCCACATTGAGCCAGAGGTTAAAAAAAGTGCACTTGGCTGGAAAAAATAAATGACATTTATAAAAAGTAAATTATCCTTCCTCCCAATTATCAGTAGTAGCTTTTGTCTTGTGTTCTTTTGTCCACTCCTTACTATACACTATTGCTCTTCTACTCATTCTAACTCAAAAACCATATTTCATTATACATTTTTCATCAATCTTCATAAAGATTCACTGACATATTTACAATCTAGATGTAGACGCGATTTATTTTTCTTTAATTATATATTTAGAATTTCAATTAGCGGTTGTACATTTTTTCTTATTTCTTCTTTTTTACAATTCTGAAAGTGTGTTTGTGTTGCTACTGATCCCAAAATATTATTTTGCTCATTCATATTTCTAGGTTGAAAGTTATTCTTATTCATCACATTGAGTAAAGTATTCTATGGACTAATGTAATGCATTATTGTTGATAAGTAAGTTATCAGTCTAAAAAATCATTTCTTTGTAAGTAAACCATCTTCTGTGCCTGAATGTCTCTGAATGTTTTTAAGTCTTTGCATTTCTGTTTGTTTTTTCTGGTATTCTAATTAGATTCTTTCCAAAATTGTGTGGTATGCTAAAACTTATATATATATATATTTTTAAGAGTATTTTAAGAGTATATAAGAGTATTGTTTAAGTTCATCTTCATATTTCTAAGCCTATTATTTCCTCAAGCCTATGTAGCATAATAATTTTCTATTTATTATCTCATTAGTCTAACATCTTCCAGTTTGCTTGCTGGTTTTTGTTTCTATTTTTGTTTGGTTTTGCTTTGTTTTCTGACTTTTGCTCATGGTCCTTTGCTTTCTTACCTGGTTTAAATTTTTGACTATGAATTATTAAAACTTTGAGATAATTTGAATTTGGTAGAGAAAATTTGTTTTTGTTTTTGCTTTCTATTTTCCAAAGTTTTACCAGCAGGACTCCACTTTAAATTCTCCACTTATGATGAACTTCCAAATACATAGGGACATTCAAGTTGCAAATCCTGTGAAAATCAGAATATTATTACAAATTATCATGTCACTCTCCCTCTTCCCTAGCATTAAATTTAACAAATTAGGATATTGGTTTGTAAATTGTCCTCCTTAATGATTCCAAGAAAAGCAAATGAAATGATAATGATTCTAATGAAGCTTCAGTCAAACAGATAAAATTTTCTATATTATCCTGCTTTACTTTTGGTGTTCATGTTTTATCGTGGAGACCTTTATTAAACTTTTAACTTTTTTCCTAATGTATTCTTCAAAACTAAGCCCATGCTCACCTGTTGTGGACATGTACCTTTGAGATGAAGTGCAACTTTGGTGCCAGTTTATATCCCAATAATATCACTTACTTCTTTGTTTGTCTCTGCTCATTTGGTACTCTTTTTCAGTTATACATTTAAATATATAAGCTTATATATACATATACATAATGCAGCATTTTACAGATTTTAAGTAGGACAATAAATTAATGTATCTATAGCCATGCATTTTAAGCAATAAACAATTGAATATGTTAATAAATTCCTCAGCTATTGTTTAGACTCATTTATTTACTTTATTATAATTTGTACTTTAATCCAAATAATGGGAATATCAAATACAAACACAAATACAGCTGAACACAGGGATATGCAAACATTTCTAGTGTATTTGATAAGAATAGATTTTAAAAATATATATTCATAAATAAACTAAATTGAAAGTCTTTTCTAGGTATAATTATTGGCAAACAAATACTAAGATGAAAACATCTCTGTAAAATGTTAAACTTTGAACAATTGAATAATGAAGATGCTAAATGAACTGTTGAAAACAACTCCAAGAAAGCAAGAAAGGGCAGTGAGTTGGCTTGACTTCTAGTCAGACATTACCAATGTTACCAAAATCAATACTCTGAAAATAATAATCCTTCATAAGAAAAAAATGACCCCATAAAGAATCATTTTTATACTTCATTTTTTTTTCAGTATTTTGAACTCAAAATTCAAAACATGATTTAAGCAATAATAAAGATATAACTACTACTTATAAAATATAGTTTTTCCAATGTTATGTCCATCTATTCAACAAATATGTAATGACTAGTTTTCCCTTATAAAAATATACCGTGATGTCTTACTATTAGGAATATGGTAGTACACTTTTGAAGCATTGAAGAAAACGTTGTACAGCATTAGTATACTAATTAGTACATTGCTTTTGATCTACTTTACAAAATGAATATATTTGTCACTCAATATGTACCTGGATCAATAATAATAAAAGTTTTTTAAAAGAAAACTGAAAAAAATATGTATGTAAGAGTAAAGGAATTAATTTTATTTCACATATACTAGGCATCTTTATTTTTTTAGTTATTACATTTATAATTTGACAATGTAGCTTAATAGATTTACTAAGTGTTCATAAGTATAAGCACTAAAAGTAATACTTATCAAAGGGACTACAATTCTTGAAGGAAGTAGCTTAAAATTTGTATAGATTTACAACAAATATGTTCTAGTATACATTTAGTTCGACAAAATGTCCTTGTCATGTTTTTAAAACCTTAAGGTGAACCAGTATTTTTCAGAAAATAAACTTAATGATTCCAAGAAAAACAAATGAAATGATAATGGTTCGAATGAAGCTTCAGTCAAACATAAATTTTTCTGTATTAAACTAACAATCATAGAAGTTTGAAGATCTCTATAAAAATAATCTAGTTGAGCTGGGCTCGGTGGCTCAGCCTGTAATCCCGTGACTTTGGGAGGCTGAGGTGAGTGGATTGCCTGAGCCTGTGGGTTCGAGACCCGCCTGGGCAGGCGAGACCTCATCTCTACAATAAATCAAAAATTAAGCCGGGCGTGGTAGCGCGCGCCTGTAATTCCAACTACTCGGAAGGCTGAGGTGGAAGGATCGCCGGAGCCCCGCAGGTCGAGGCTGCAGTGGCCGGGAGCGGCCACTGTGCAGTCCAGTCTGGGCAACAGAGTGAGACTCCAACTCAAAAAAAAAATAATAATAATAATTTAGTTGGGTGCTTGGTTTCCAATAGTGGATGATTCAGATAGTCAAAGTGATGGTAAATGACAAGAGTTGGTGATTCTATGACATTGTCTATATTTACATAATACTAAGCTAAAAGCAGATTAAGTAATTACTAAGGTAATATCAATCTAAAATCATATGAAATATTTTCGTGGTGGATTATCTGACTTTAAGCTCTATTTAAATTTGAACTGCTTTTCTTTAAATTTTAACCTTCCATGACTATTTTATGTAAAATTAATGCAAATAATATTTGTGAGACTTTTGAGGAAAATAAAAGAAGAATAAAAAGAAGAAAAAGTCTTATTTATTTAAATGTCAGAGTTTAAAATTCTGAAAAGCAGTTTTGTTGTTTCTGAGATTTAGCGCTATCATTTTGTATGTTCTTATTCACATGCATTTTATTAATTTGTCATTAGTAATCTAATATGTATTTATTCTTTAAATATTAATCAACTTTTATAAAATTGAACTTTGTTGAAAAGTATTAATGTTTTTATTCCAAAGAATATATGATATACCACTGCAAAACATAGCTCAAATGAAATAATTGATTTAATTTTGAACTCCCTTTAACAAATGAAACCAAAATAGTCAAATCCTTGGGTTAAAAGTATTTTGAACTAGAACTTCGTATGCATCTGCTTGATTTCCACTTCAAGGCCTGCTTGACAGATTTTGCATTAACAGACTAACCTAATAATAACCCTGGACCAATGTGCCTTTGAAATTAATCACAGGAATACTGAATTCCAATGACTAGAACTGGCATAGCATTACTGCTCTTGTATAGTAGTTTTAAAATGAAACAGGGGCTTTATTTCTGAATTTTACATGGTATTAGAGAGTTCCTTTTCTTAAATTCACTTTCTGAGTAAACTTGCATTGAATTAGTACTTTTGATAAGTTCCTTTTACATTCACTCTACTTATCTACACATATGTGCATTCTGTTTATCTAGGAGGATAATTTCAGAACCAATACCATTGTGATGCACCAGTTTTCTTAATAAAAACTTAATGTATCACATTATATTCCCAGCACACTCTAATTAAATTCCTTTTCATTTTAGTCTGCCTCAGAGGGTTAGAGAAGCTCAAGAATATTTAACAAAATTCAACAAAGCAACTACCTGAAGTTGATACATTAACCTTGGCACTGAAAGTTACATTATTCAATCCACGTATGCCAGAAACATCATTATACAATGACCTAAAAATGACAGTATTTCACTCTAACTGGAGAGGCTGTAAATGAATAATGATCATTTCTGACTCGTTATAAGTATTATGTATTTCGCCCTGGGAAATTTTAAAGAAAAAACAAATATCAACAACAGCAAAAGTCATACCTGGATATGAAACCTAAAACATAACAATGTTTTCTTAATCATAAAATGACGGATAGACCTTAATGGTTGTTAGTGTGATCATTCACATTAACAAATGCTTCACTAACTAAAAAAAACCATATATATAATATACATGTATATATAGAAAAATATAGATCAATTTTATTTTTGCATTAGAATTCTAGAATGGGAACATTCTAGACGATGATATTTTCTATGTAACACTCACTTGGGATTGATTGCAGTTACACACACACACACAAAAGACCCTCTTTCCTATGTACAATGAGACTACAGGAGAGGTTTCCTACTTTAATTGATCCTGAATGGTCGTGGAGTCCTCTTATTCTATAGAAAACAATCTAAATTTCACAGTCCTATCTGCCAATTCTAGTTCATTCAAATGTCTTATGGTCACATATATTTCAAAATTGGAACTTTTTTCAGATTTTAGGAAGGTAATATCATACACACACTATATATTATGTATCAATTCCAGTAGAATACCTTTGATCTAGCATGTTTCTTTTTTTTTTTTTTTGCAGTTTTGCAAGTCTTTTCAGTTTCATACAAGACTGTGTAAATAGTGAACATGAGTAAATTTATGTTAGCTCTAATAGTTTTATGTGAAATCAGGTTTTACTGCCAACTGAGTTACAATTCTTTCATTCTCCAGAGCTTTTAGATTTTGTAATAGTTGATTGAGAACTATGGAATCACGTGACCACTTTTTTGTTTTTTTGAGTTGGAGTCTCACTCTGTCACCCAGACTGGAGTGCAGTGGCCGCTCCCGGTCACCGCAGCCTCGACCTGCGGGGCTCCGGCGATCCTTCCGCCTCAGCCTTCCAAGTAGCTGGAACTACAGGCGCGCGATACCACGCCCGGCTAATTTTTTTATTTATTGTAGAGATGAGGTTTCACCAAGTTGCCCAGGCGGGTCTCGAACCTGCGCAAGCACGGGATTACAGGCTGAGCCACCGAGCCTCACACGTGACCACTTTTTAAAGACCACTTATACTTTTAATTCAGGTGGCAATCAACCTACCCTCATTCCCCTGACAGTTTAACCTACTTCTGTTAGTATGGGGTACATTCAGTTTTGTGTCCTGCCAAATTAACACTTTTTTTTTTTTTTTTTTTTTTTTTTTG